>NW_028159172.1:0-18017 GCF_964263955.1 Coregonus lavaretus
CTCTCCTCTCTTCTCTCTCTCCTCTCCTCCCTCTCTCTCTTCCCTCTCTCCCTCTATCCCTCTCCCCTCTCCCCTCGCTCTCTCTCTCTCGCTCTCTCTCTCCCTCTCCTTCGAACCACAGGTGCGTCTCTCCCTCTCCCTCTCTCTCCCTCTCTTTCCCTCTCTCCCTCTCTCCGCTCTCCTCTCTCCCTCTCTCCCTCTCTCCCTCTCTACCTCTCCCTCCTCTCTCCCTCTCTCCCTCTCTCTCTCCCTCTCTCCCTCTCTCCCTCTCTCCCTCTCTCCCTCTCCTCTCTCCCCTCTCCCTTCAAACCATGGGTACGTCTCTCCCTCTCTCCCTCTCTCCCTCTCTCCCTCTCTCCCTCTCCCTCTCTCCCTCTCTCCCTCTCCCTCTCTCCCTCCTTCGAACCACGGGTGCGTCTCTCCCTCTCTCTCTCTCGCTCTCCCTCCTCTCTTCCTCTCTCTCTCCCCTCTCCCTTCAAACCACGGGTACGTCTGTCTCTCTCCTCCCTCTCTGTCCCTCTCTCCCTCTCTCCCTCTCTCCCTCTCCCTTCAAACCACGTCTCTCCCTCTCTCTCCCTCTCTCGCTCTCCCCCTCTCTCCCGCTCTTTCCCTCTCTCTCTCTCCCTCTCCCTTCAAACCACGGGTACGTCTCTCTCTCGCTCTCCCTCCCTCTCTCCCCCCTCTCTCTCTCCCTCTCTCTTCAAACCACGGGTACTTCTCTCCCTCTCTCCCCCTCGCTCCTTTCTCTACCTCTCTCTCCTCTCTTCACCTCTCTCCTCTATTCACCTCTCTCCTCTCTCTACCTCTCTCTCCTCTCTTTACCTCTCTCCCTCTCTCTTCCTTTCTCTTTCCACCATCTCTCCCTCTCTCTCTTCCCCTCTTTCCCCCTCTCTCTTCACCCCTCTCTCCTCTCTTCCCCTCCCTCTCCCCCTCTCTCCCCTCTGTTGCTCCAAAACAGAGAGGATTCTTATCATTACCAAATTAGTCTTAGCCTATTAGTGGAAATCCATATTACCTGTAATTTGGATACAAATGTAATCAAGTTAATCAAGTCTGTCATTACATAATGATATGTTATCAGTTGACCTATATACTATGCCTTTTATGATCTGATTTCCACTTAATTAAAAATAAGCTAAATGTAGAATACAAAAGATGGATTAAGTATTTGGTTCAGTATCTGATGTTGTGTAGGTTTTATTTATTGTTTTACCCGTTGCTTGGTAACCTGGTGAGTTTATTAGTCCAATCAAAATGCCACCTACTGCGTCAGCCGGCCTCTTGCGTTGTTTAAACAACAACAGATGGGTTCTTCTGTAGAACAGATACAGTGTTTTTGCGTCCCAAATGGCACCCTATTCCCTATATAGTGCACTACTTTTGACCAGAGCCCTGTGAGCCCTTGTGAAAAGTAGTGCACTATATAGGGGATAGGGTGCCATTTGTGACAAAGATAAGAGTAAATACATGGATCGACAGAACAAACCGCCCTCTCATCAGGTTACTAAGCAACGCCTTTATGTTTATTCTAGATTGACACACGGACTGCTGTGACGCTACGGGGATATCTCTGCTGCTACCTACTGTGGCGCTGATCTCCATGTGTGTCTATGAGGAGATCATTTTCTCTGCTTTCTGTGATAAACCATTGATGCAAATCACTCTTGGTCAGAAAGGACACTAAATACCTTTTTAATTGTCAGTCAACAAACCTCGTTTTCATATAATTGTCAGAATTGCACATTATTAAGGTTTTGTGTTGTCATCTTGGCTGGGTAAAAGTACATAAAAAAGATGTTGTTTAGAATGAGTCCTGTTTGGTTAGCCTTGGTTTGAAAACCCTGAAGGTGTCCTATTTATTGACACGTCACACCTCTCTGAAAGAGACCCAGAGCATTTTGCATCATGTGGTTATGTCACTTTTTCCCTTTCTAACTTGAGTTACTGACCTTTTCTTTCAAACAGCGAGGACCATCATGATATTAATGAATACCTTTTTCTATAGGTGCAGAGGACAAATGTAGCCTTATCCTGTCCTAACCAGCTCTCTCATCAGCTGCTATATACAACGCCAACACTAGCTTTGAAGTGAATTACATGTTTTATCAGACAGCAGGTATTTGTAGTTGAGTTCATTGCAGTTGGGTCAAAGGAAGCGTACTAAAGGAGTTTTACCATTGATCTCACTGTCTTTCTCATTTCTGTATATTGTATGATTTTAAACTACTTTTTGGAAAGCGTTAGATTATTGGTAGTATTGCTGGTATCTAAAGAGTTCGTCATCTGGATTCCACTCTCACCATACCAGACCCTCCAACTCTCCCAGGTCATATCTAGCAGCATGCATCTCCTCCCTCGGTGTGTTCAGTCCCTCCCCATTCATCCCACTAAGGCAGCTGCATTAACCCTCGTTAAACCACAGTTAAATGAGGTTACCTATTCCTTTATCACTGACCCACTGACTGCTTCAGTGGGGACGGTCTCACTGATTAAAACTAATCATACTGTGCTAGAATATAATAATCCCTAGTGATAATAATAATATATTAATAATAATATACTAATCCCTGGTGATAATAATAATATAACAATACTAATAATAATATATAATCCCTAGTGTTAATAATCATATAATAATATATCATCCCTAGTGTTAAAAATAATATAATAATAATTTATAATCCCTAGTGATAATAATATAATAATATATAATCCCTAGTGTTAATAACAATATTATTATAATATATAATCCCTTGTGTTAATAACAATATTATTATTATATATAATCCCTTGTGTTAATAACAATATTATTATAATATATAATCCCTTGTGTTAATAACAATATAATAATATATAATCTCTAGTGTTAATAATAATAATAATATATAATCCCTAGTGTTAATACTAATATAATATCATCCCTAGTGTTAATATTAATAGAATATATAATCCCCAGTGTAAATAATAATATTATAATAATATATAATCCCTAGTGTTGATACTAATATAATAATATATAATCCCTAGTGTTAATAATAATACTAATAATAATATATAATCCCTACTATTAATAATAATATAATAATAATATATAATCCCTAGTGTTAATAATAATATTATAATAATATATAGGATAATTCAATCTTGCTGTATCAGTCTGCTATGCTACATAGAACACCACCCTTCATTATGACCTCATTTCCTTTTCACACAGGAAGTAGAGTTCCCAGCAGGAAGTAGAAGAGCCAGAAAAAATGCAATAATGTCTTGTTTAGGCAATAATCTTCTGGCTTGATATAGAATCACATTAATATATTTTTACTGTATAGTGCTTACCTTTAACATTCCATGTTATCAACCCCTGTAAGCTTTTATTCTACGCCCTGTTTACAGAATTATGAGCTTTAGCAGTAGTAGGCTACATGCTAACAAGTTGTGGCGTTGGCTTAACTGCACTGTAGGCTACAGCAAGCAAGCAGCATATCGTGACATGAACATTCACTTCAAATAATATTTCATCATTTAATACCAATGATGCATTTTGTTGCTCTATTGACTCTTAAGATCAAAGAAGATAGTTTCAGAAGAGATGAGCCGCCCAAATACATTGTTGGAAGAGTTAAGGGCTGAAAGGAAGGCTTTTCCCCTATAATAATGCCTATCTAACTTGCCTCTCTTACCCCCCTCCTCCTGCACCTCCGCCCATCCTGTGTAGGGTTACTTTAGTGATCCTTGGAATGTTTTTGACTTCCTCATCGTAATTGGCAGCATAATAGACGTCATTCTGAGTGAGATCAACGTAAGTACATCGCCACCCCTCTCTCCACTCGCTCGCTCTCTCTCTCTCTGTCCCTCTCTCTCTCTCTCTCTCTCTCTCTGTCTCTTTTCACGTTCCTTCTCTTCTCTTTTCCTTTCCTTGTCTTTCTTTGTGACAATCTTGTCTTCTATACCACCATTCTCTGGTGTTGTTTCTTTCCCCAAAGTCCACCCTCCTCCCTTCCTCTCCCCTCTTCCTTCCTCCATCCTTAATTTCAAGATGGCCGCTCTCATTCGGGGTTCCCAAGGCATCACGTGGTGAAAAAAAGGTGCTTCTTCGTTCTTCACAGTACATAGAACAACAGTTGAGGGTTCTAGAGTACCAAAAGAGTTCTAGAGTGCTGAAAGGGTTCTATTCGTTAGGCCTCAAAAGAGAGACCTGGCTCTAAAGCAAGACTATGACATGTCCTAGGGTTTTCACTTTGACTAACAAGACACACTAACTAACCAAAGAAACTCAACTATTCTTTTTAAAACGGATTGTTTTGGTTGTGATTTTGTTGTTATTGTTGTTTATTGATGTTGTTTTCCCACATGGACAAGCATGACTGGTCGCCGCTCCTCCTCGCCATCATCTTCTTGGATTTCGCTCCTTTTATTTCCTCCCGTTTTTTAAACTTCAGCTGTCATTTAATTTTCAACCAATGTCCTTCCTCCCTCTCTTCCTGCCGCTAATCACAAAAGTTCATATATAACTGTTTTCTTTCTTATTTTCTCCTTCCTCTCTCCTTCTGTTGGTTCTTTTCTTTCCATGTTCTTTTCTTTCTGTCTGTTTGTTTTTTTCGTTCGTTTGTTCTTCCACCCAACGCAGCATTATTTTGTTGATGCATGGAACACATTTGATGCCTTGATAGTTGTGGGTAGCGTTGTTGACATAGCGATCACTGAGGTTAACGTAAGTAGCCCACCTTTCAGTCTGCCTGCCTGCCTCTCACACTCACCTCTGAGCATCAATAGGATGTAGACTATTGCATTGTTTTGGGGTTCGTTCTTTACATTTATTTCAATATATATTATCATCACAATTGGGGACATGTGAAATCCCCAAGGCATGACTGACACTGTATAGCATGATTGGAAAAAGGGGTGATATATTCAGGCCTGAAGAAAAAGTCATTGTAAACAATTTGTTTACATAAAGCCTTTAGCTTGTATGCAAAACAATGTACGCAGACGTGCGTTTATTCATGAATATTTACTTGTGAGCGATGTCACCTTTCATGATAAATTCCTGGCCCTGTTCATAATGTAAACAAAAGGTGGCCAGAATATAAACATAAATGTAACCGCTATATAAAAGCAGTTTATTTAGTCCCTATTTAGTCCCTAGTGAATCTAGATATTTATTTTGAGACGCCCATCGCTCCATGATGAGACATGAGAACCATTGAAGTATTTACACTCTTAAGGGGAAATTTGTAAAAAAATTCAGCTTCATAGTCATCATCTCCAGCACCACCCCAACATCAATATGTGTGAAAATGCCACGTTTCTATGTTTTGTAGACAGAAGAAGATAAGTGTTTCTAATGACATCATCAACCAATTAGTAGACAATTAGTAGGCAATGCCTCCTCATAATTGGTTAAAATCACTTAATGCACACCAATGATGTCACTGGAAACACTTACCTTCCTCTATCTTACTACAAAATATAGACATGTGCCATTTTCACACATATTGATGTTGGGGTGATGCTGGAGATGATGAATATGAAGTTTATATATTTTTTTAAACATTTCCTTTAAAACCAAGCCTACAGGTGAATCATAGCTCAATACCTTTTATACCAGAGTCTATTACATTAGATGGACCTAGTAGCATATTTGGTCAATTGCTCAATTGTATAGCAGCTCAATACTGTCTGTATCTTGAGTCTATTACATTTGATAGATCCATGGTTGATCTGGGCTTATCTATCCATTGTGTCTGAGGGTCAGTTCATAAACCTTTCATCTCTCTGGGACAGCATAGCGGAATAGCCATTGTTCCTTTCACAAGTCACGAAAGACACTTCACCCACTCCTCTCGTTTAGATGACAACAATCCATGGCTTTAGATCGCTAACAAAGTCATGTTTCTAAGAACAGAAATGACTCAAAATTGTACTTTGAGTATGCTGAATATATTAGTTATATGTTATATATGTGTTCTTATTATTGCGTTGGAATTGTGTAGTACTAGTGCTGTATTTGTCTATACAGATAAGTCCTTCTAGAATTTCTTAAAACTAAATTGAAACTATTACCTTTATAGTACCAACTTGTAACTGTTAGTTCTGCCAGTGTCATATAGTTCAGTTGAATACTTAACTCTTTGAGAAGTGGCAGTAGTGTTAAGCTGCCCTGTGGATGACAAGTGTGTTTTCTTCTCTTTGAAAGTGAAGCTATCTGACCATGAGAGGTTTGACCAAGGTCTTTATGAATGACCAGTCTTCAGTGCTTTACCAGTATCTATCAGCCAGACATATATACCCTCCTCTGCTATACCGTTCACTCACCCTTTACCCTGCACTGAGTTTGGTTTGCCGTTTTGGTTTGCCGTTTGACATTTCTTTTGATTTGAACTCCTCGATTAATCTTTAACCTAGGCATGACCCTAGTCTTCTTCTTCTCCGGTAGTCTCATTGATTGACGAGGCTCACTGTTCCTGCATCGCATCTGCATTGTTTTTAGAAACCTTCTGCCCTTGTACCTCCTGGTGATGGTAACCTAAAAGCCACCAACATATCAGAAAGACACTCACTGGTTTTGTGTAGTTTAAGTGAGTGTGTATTGGGTGTTAATCATTTGATAAAGTGGTCTTATTAAGATAGCAGATTGGATGCCCCACCCACTTCCTCCCCCCTCCCCCTTCCCCCCTCCCCCTCCCCCCTCCCCCCTCCCAACCTATTTCCCCAACTCTAGTCTACATAGCAACCCCCTCCAGTTATTTTGACCAGAAGGTGCTTCTTAAAACTATTTTCAGTTTTAGTTTTAAATTTTTACAGTTGATTTAATTTGAGTGTTTTTGAATAATTTTTCTGTTGGTTTGATTTGTGTTTTAAAAAAGTGGTTTTTGAAGGGTTATGAAAAAAGACGTTGCGTTTTTGTTGCCATGGTGATGGTGTCTTGCAGGCGATGACGCCACATCTGCATTTCTCCCTTCCCTCGGAATGTCTTCCCCTTCCTCCATAGTCTCTGTCTGATCTGATCTCTCAGTCTGCTCTTCTTATGGATGTTTACTTCTATCTTTCCTCTCATTGGTTGATTTGTGGTGCTCTTGCTCACCCTGAAATGCAAGCTGGGTAACCTGGGTCTCTTCACTAACGTTAGACGACTTTAACGAACTAACGTTAACTAACCAAGGTGAACCTACACTCTTAGAAGAAAAAAAAGGCGCTATCTACAACCTAAATGGGTTCTTCAGCTGTCTTTTTGGATCCAGGTAGAACCCTTTTTGGTTTCAGATAGAACCCTTTTGGTTCCAGGTAGAGTTCCATGTAGAACCCTTTCCAAAGAGGGTTCTACCTGGAACCAAAAAGGGTTCTACCTGGATCCAAAAAGAGTTATCCCATGGGGACAGCAGAAGAGCCCTTTTGGAAGCCTTTTTTCGTAAGAGTGTACCTCTCCTAGGCGTCTAAGGATGATTTAAATTGTTTTCAGAAATGATCTGCCAATTCGGCCACGCATAACAACAATAAGACAGAGGAATTCAATTTAGTTTAAATATACAAAGGTAAGGAAAATGAAAAGATGACATCTGATGCTTCTATAATGTTGAAACATTCCAACCAGCCCTGCTGTCGCAGATGTTAGTCAAATAATAGTGTATACAGAGACCTAGGTTACCTATACAGTATACTTGAACCGTAATGATTATGTGCAATGTGAAAAAAAATTATTTTTAAAAGTTATTTAAAATGAGTGATTGTTTGACAGTATAATCACAACTCACATTTGCACAGTTGGACTGGAAGTTGTATTTAAATGATTGTGTTGTGTGTTACCCAGAACCTCCCCCCTCACAATACAACACGCAGGAGAACACTGCAGGACTATACAACCCAGCACCATTGTGTTTTCAACTTGAAAACAGTTGATGAGCATTTTGACAATGATCCAGTATAATTTCATTATAGCTTCATTGTTGAAACGTTTGATGGTAGTTCTGCAGTGGATTTACAGTCCAACATAATTCTAGTGTATTACCCTAAGCATGTAGAACAATCATAGCACCTCCTACTCCCCAGATACACAACCCCCCCAGTCTCCAATCCATGCCAAGCCAGTGCCCCTAAGTGGTCCACAAAACACACATGAACATGTACACACACACACACACACACACACACACACACACACACACACAGACACACACACACACACACACACACAGACACACACACACACACACACACACACACAGACAGACACACATACAGACACACACACACACACACACACACACACACACACACACACACAGACACACACACACACACAGACAGACACACATACAGACACACACACAGACACACACACACACAGACACACAGACACACACACACACAGACAGACACACATACAGACACACAGACGCACACACACACACACACCCTTAACCTCACACACTCTCCGTAATCCACCACTTCCCTTTACATTACCCTCCTTCTCTCTACTACAGAGATTCCACCAAGCCTTCCGTCATGTATACCGTGTGGGTCATGCCAATAGAAAAATAAGGTGTAAAGTCACTGATAAAACAGCATGCCCTGCTGTTCAAACTGTACGTGGCCAACTGACTAACTGGACGTGGCCAACTGACTAACTGTACGTGGCCAACTGACTAACTGTACGTGGCCAACTGACTAACTGTACGTGGCCAACTGACTAACTGTACGTGGCCAACTGACTAACTGTACGTGGCCAACTGACTAACTGTACGTGGCCAACTGACTAACTGTACGTGGCCAACTGACTAACTGTACGTGGCCAACTGACTAACTGGACGTGGCCAACTGACTAACTGTACGTGGCCAACTGACTAACTGGACGTGGCCAACTGACTAACTGTTTGTGGCCAACTGACTAACTGGACGTGGCCAACTGACTAACTGGACGTGGCCAACTGACTAACTGGACGTGGCCAACTGACTAACTGGACGTGGCCAACTGACTAACTGTTTGTGGCCAACTGACTAACTGGACGTGGCCAACTGACTAACTGTACGTGGCCAACTGACTAACTGGACGTGGCCAACTGACTAACTGTACGTGGCCAACTGACCAACTGTACGTGGCCAACTGACTAACTGTACGTGGCCAACTGACTAACTGTATGCATCTGGCTGCTGAATTCCAGTCACACTGACAAACCAAGATCCCAGATCCTTACTGTTACTCCAGCCCAGTTTTCACTTAGTCATGCATTGATGGAAATGGGAGACTTAAGTGAAAAGCATTCCCAGTCTCATGGCTGCAGT
Source organism: Coregonus lavaretus (assembly GCF_964263955.1). Taxonomy (NCBI): domain Eukaryota; kingdom Metazoa; phylum Chordata; class Actinopteri; order Salmoniformes; family Salmonidae; genus Coregonus; species Coregonus lavaretus. The sequence continues at coordinate 9,280 of NW_028159172.1, forward strand.
ACAGGGGATGGCCAGTGGATGGCTCCCTACCCAGGGACCATGCTCAGACCTCCCCACATGTTGCTGTCCCCATAATGTTCTGTTCTGTTCTGTACTGTGTGTAGCTAGACCTGGCAGAAAGACAGAGACAGCTATAGAGTTAGAGCCTCTCCCCTCAGATACACACACACACACACACACACACACACACACACAGATACACACACACACACACACACACACACACAGATACACACACACACACACACACACACACACACACACACACACACACACACACACACACACAGATACACACACACACGCACACACACACACACAGATACACACACACACACACACACAGAAACACACACACACACACACACACACACACACAGATACACACACACACACACACACACACACACAGATACACACACACACACACACAGATAGACACACACAGATACACACACACACACACACAGAGATACACACACACACACACACAGATACACACACACACACACACACAGATACACACACACACACAGATACACACACACACACACACACACATATACACAGATACACACACACATATACACAGATACACACACACACACACACACACATATACACATATACACAGATACACACACACACACACACACAGATACACACACACACACACACACAGACACACACTCACAGATACACACACACACTCACAGATACACACACACACACACACACACACACACACACACACAGAGATACACTTTCATACAGTCACAGTCACACTCAAATGACATTCATTCTATTTGCCCCCAGCACTTTGGAGGTAATATTCCACTACTCCACTAAATTCATTGATGACTTCTAAACCCCTGTAACCACATCTGATATTCAGGCCCAGTTAACCCCAACCTAACCTCTTCTAAGGGGACTCTATAAAAGCTATTGAAGCTCTCCCTCATACATGTGCTGCAGTACCTGCGAACAGTGTGATCTACTCAGTACAACAACATGCCTAATTCTAGCAATACTGAGGGCTCTGCCGCCTAGTGGCATACCTGTCCCACATCTAACATCTCAGGTGTATCATCTTCCCCAAGTCCCTGGCCTAGCCCATGGGTCCAACACACACACACACACACACACACACACACACACACACACACACCCGTCCCAGCAGAAGCAGGGCGATCTGTGCTACTATAGCTTTGATCTGTCTGCCTTTCTTTAAAGCCAGCTGACTCCTCTACCACCTCCTCCTCCTCCCAACCCCCCGCGGTAAGAACAATGGTACGGACCCACGGTAACCTCCGTCTCCACCACCCCTTCATCCCCCCCCACACCCATCACCAGCAGCATGCTACCCGTGTGGGATGTCACAAATGGCACACTGTTCCCTATATATAGTGCACTACTTCCAAAGCACTCTATAGAGAATAGGGTAGCGTTTGGGGCTCACCCTGTGTGTTAACACAGAGGATGGCCATGGTTGTACTGGGGATTTTAGACTGTGGCTAAGTCTTCTGTGGTCGCTGTCGTGTTGTCATCGCTCTCAGGCAAAATAAAAAAAACTTGCCTCGCTCCTCTTCCTCCTCCTCCTCTTCCTCCTCCTCCTCCTCCGTCTCCTCTATTAGTGGTGCTTTGTCATTGGTGCAAGCCATGGTCACGCGGTCATCTACCTTTCTTTCTCTCTCTCTTTCTCTCTATCAGTCTTTCTCTATCAGTCTTTCTCTCTATCAGTCTTTCTCTCTCTCTCTCTCTCTCTCTCTCTCTTTCTCTCTATCAGTCTTTCTCTCTATCAGTCTTTCTCTCTATCAGTCTTTCTCTCTCTCTTTCTCTCTATCAGTCTTTCTCTCTATCAGTCTTTCTCTCTCTCTTTCTCTCTATCAGTCTTTCTCTCTATCAGTCTTTCTCTCTCTCTTTCTCTCTATCAGTCTTTCTCTCTCTCTTTCTCTCTATCAGTCTTTCTCGCTCTCTTTCTCTGTGTGGCACAGTTGCTCCCCCTACTGTCCTCCTGTGGATTTACCTCCTTGATTTAAACACATAGCTGGTGGCTCTATGAGGAATAATACCAATAACCAAAGGTTCAATGCATTGTGTTGTTGTTGTTGTCGTTATAAAGTAGTTTGTTGTTGTTCAGTCTGGTGAAGGTTGTGGAACTAGTTTCTCCGTGTAGAAGTTGTTGTTCTAGTGTTTTGTAGTTGTTGTCTCTGTCTGATGGAAGATATTACGGCTGTGCTTGTTGAGAAGCCTATGTATTGTGTCGTTCATTTCAGTTGGTTGTTTTGTCAAGTTGTGGCTTAGCTTCTGAATTCTTAAGGGCCTTTCCAAGGTACTCCAGTTAATCAAATGTTGTACCAACTTAAATTGAAAGGAACATTTTGTCTAGAGAGGTTTGTGTAAATATTTCATAGCCTAGTTTTTGTTTGGGGCTTTGAAATATTAATACGACCATGAAAAGCTCTGATAGTTTTCCTCTGCTGGAGAGCAGGAAGCGTAATGCATTGCATCTGTTAGTTGTATTTCCATTTCTCATAAAGCCACCAGGTGATGCCCGATTCTCTCCTAAACTATTTTGTAGGTTGTTTTTGATGGGATGATTTTGAAGGACTCAACAGTGATTGACTTATTAACTTTGTGTGTCTGTTTGTGTGTATGTGTGTGTGTCTGTGTGTGTGTATGTGTGTGTGTATGTATCTGCAACTACGTGTGCATATGGATGATCGTGTGTGTGTGCGCGCGCGCGCGTGTGTGTCTGTTCATGTCTGTGTGTACGTGTGTCTGCGCTTCTGCGTGTGTGTGTATGTCTGCTCTTGTGTGTGCTCGCATGTGTGTGTGAATGTCTGAATCCTCGTCTGTCTGTCCGTGTGTGTGTGTGTGTGTGTGTGTGTGTGTGTGTGTGTGTGTGTGTGTGTGTGTGTGTGTGTGTGTGTGTGTGCTCGCATGTGTGTGTGAATGTCTGAATCCTCGTCTGTCTGTCCGTGTGTGTGTGTGTGTGTGTGTGTGTGTTGACGTCCGGTGCCTAACAAAAGGGACTACAAAACTCTGAAGATAACGCCAGGATCTCCATCACCTTCTTCCGGCTCTTCAGAGTGATGCGGCTGGTCAAACTGCTGTCTCGGGGAGAAGGGATACGGACCCTGCTGTGGACCTTCATCAAGTCCTTTCAAGTGAGGGGAGACTCAGACTCAAGTCAAGATGATTGAGAATTGAGATGCAGGGGTCAGGGGTCAATTCGAATTGAGGTCAGTCAATTCAGGAGGGAAGTATACTGGAATTGAAATTCTATAAATTGAGTTAGATATAACTGAGGTTTGGGAGGAAAGACCACACCTCAACGTCTTTTAGTTCTGGTCTGTACCTCGCCAATAATTTTAAAATATATATATTTTCAATTAATTATCAATAAACACATTATTTTTTTAAGATAGCCTATTTATTTATTTATTTAAGTTTTTACATGTTAGAATTTTCATTTCAAATCACTTCCTGAATTGAGTGACTTAAATTCAGCTTGACCCTGACCCTGCTTGAGGGAGGAATGTAGAAGGGAGGAATGATGTGTCCAGCTAATAAGCCAGCTAGCATCTAACCGTCTCTCAAAACCCCAATACCCTTCATATGCATGCTGTCATAGCCTACTCACCATGCTATAGGTTAACGATAAGGCTGAGAAGTTGAGATATCCTCCCCGAGTCCCGTGTGGCTCAGTTGGTAGAGCATGGCGCTTGCAACGCCAGGGTTGTGGGTTCAATTCCCACGGGGGGGACCAGCATGAGAAATTGTACGAACTCACTACTGTAAGTCGCTCTGGATGAGAGCATCGCTAAAATGTAAACGTAGGTGATTTTATAGAAGCACTCCATCAAAAAGTCATTTGATAAAGGGGTTCTGATAAAATAGTCCTTTCTCTTGTGTTGGACAGTGGAAAAAGGACTGGGACTATTTTGCAGCAGTGTGTTACTTGTAACATGTGATGTGTTTTTGGTGCAGTGGTGCCAGACAGTGTTGACGTGTCACTGACCTCTCTCTGCCCCCCTAGGCCCTCCCCTATGTAGCACTGCTTATAGTGATGCTCTTCTTCATCTACGCCGTCATTGGGATGCAGGTAAGAACTGGTGGTCAACCCCAGCATCTGGGATTGGTCCCGCCTTGTTCTCTCCCTCCCTCTGTTTCTCTCCTCCTTCTCTCTCCCTCCCTCTGTTTCTCTCCTCCTTCTCTCTCCCTCCCTCTGTTTCTCCCCTCCTTCTCTCTCCCTCCCTCTGTTTCCCTCCTCCTTCTCTCTCCCTCCCTCTGTTTCTCTCCTCCTTCTCTCTCCCTCCCTCTGTTTCTCTCCTCCTTCTCTCTCCCTCCCTCTGTTTCTCTCCTCCTCCTTCTCTCTCCCTCCCTCTGTTTCTCTCCTCCTCTCTCTCTCCCTCCCTCTGTTTCTCTCCTCCTCCTTCTCTCTCCCTCCCTCTGTTTCTCTCCTCCTCTCTCTCTCCCTCCCTCTGTTTCTCTCCTCCTCCTTCTCTCTCCCTCCCTCTGTGTCTCTCCTCCTCTCTCTCTCCCTCCCTCTGTTTCTCTCCTCCTTCTCTCTCCCTCCCTCTGTTTCTCTCCTCCTCCTTCTCTCTCCCTCCCTCTGTTTCTCTCCTCCTTCTCTCTCCCTCCCTCTGTTTCTCTCCTCCTCTCTCTCTCCCTCCCTCTGTTTCTCTCCTCCTCTCTCTCTCCCTCCCTCTGTTTCTCTCCTCCTTCTCTCTCCCTCCCTCTGTTTCTCTCCTCCTCCTTCTCTCTCCCTCCCTCTGTTTCTCTCCTCCTTCTCTCTCCCTCCCTCTGTTTCTCTCCTCCTCTCTCTCTCCCTCCCTCTGTTTCTCTCCTCCTTCTCTCTCCCTCCCTCTGTTTCTCTCCTCCTCTCTCTCCCTCCCTCTGTTTCTCTCCTCCTTCTCTCTCCCTCCCTCTGTTTCTCTCCTCCTTCTCTCTCCCTCCCTCTGTTTCTCTCCTCCTTCTCTCTCCCTCCCTCTGTTTCTCCCCTCCTTCTCTCTCCCTCCCTCTGTTTCCCTCCTCCTTCTCTCTCCCTCCCTCTGTTTCTCTCCTCCTTCTCTCTCCCTCCCTCTGTTTCCCTCCTCCTTCTCTCTCCCTCCCTCTGTTTCTCTCCTCCTCTCTCTCCCTCCCTCTGTTTCTCTCCTCCTTCTCTCTCCCTCCCTCTGTTTCTCTCCTCCTTCTCTCTCCCTCCCTCTGTTTCTCTCCTCCTTCTCTCTCCCTCCCTCTGTTTCTCTCCTCCTTCTCTCTCCCTCCCTCTGTTTCTCTCCTCCTTCTCTCTCCCTCCCTCTGTTTCTCTCCTCTAGCCAGTCCTGTCCTGTCTGTGTTGGCAGCTGTTCTAAACCTTAACCCAAGGTTCTGTATGTTCTGTCCTGTTTTCTCCTCCACAGTATAATACCCTTTCATCTCTATATGTTCTATCTCTAGGGGCTGGTTTCCCAGATATAAGCCTAGTCCAGGACATAAAAGCATGCTCCATTGAAAGTGTTTTTAATGCCAGGACTAGGCTGAATTCATGTCCGGGCAACCAGCGCTAGATGTTGTACTTTTTGCTTCCTTATATACATGTTGAGAAGCCTTGTGGTTATTGTCCTGTCTCCTCGGCCCCCCCCTGTCCTCTGTGGCACTGACCTGATGATGTCATCTGTCCTCTGTGGCACTGACCTGATGATGTCACCCGTCCTCTGTGGCGCGGCTGTCTTGCACCATGTTGACCTGGACGTGGCCTGTGTCCCTAACAACCTTGCCCCCTGCAGATGTTTGGTAAGATAGCCCTGAGGGACAACAGTCAGATCAACAGAAACAACAACTTCCAGACCTTCCCCCAGGCTACTCTACTGCTCTTCAGGTGAGACACTCCTCTCCTTCCTCTCCTCCTCCACAAACTCTCTTTCCAGACTGTAAACCACCATCAGAAATTCCTGATTTAAAAAGCCCTAACAGATCTGGAGATCATGAAAGCACTGCCAACTCAAAGTAATGGTGTTTTATCAAACGCCTACGCATCCACCTCTTCTGCAAGCCGTGATGTCGTTTCCCACTTTTTGTTTGAAAACTCTACCTTTGAAGGTAGGACAACCATGCAGCATTTCACCACCAGGTGGGCCCTTCGTGGAACCCATTCTTCCTGTAGAGAAGAGCCTTCTGTGTGTGACAGCTGGTTGTTTACCTGTGCCCAGGTGTGCCACAGGCGAGGCGTGGCAGGAGATCATGCTGGCATGCGCCCCCATGCGGCCCTGTGAGAAGGGGTCAGAGGTGGGTCCGGCCAGCGAGGACCAGTGTGGAAGTCACTTCGCCATCTTCTACTTCGTCAGCTTCTACATGCTGTGTGCCTTCCTGGTGAGTAGCTACGGAGAGCAGGGAGGGACAATCCCACTAGCTATGGAGAGCAGGGAGGGACAATCCCACTAGCTACGGAGAGTAGGGAGGGACATTCCCACTAGCTACGGAGAGTAGGGAGGGACATTCCCACTAGCTACGGAGAGCAGGGAGGGACAATCCCACTAGCTACGGAGAGCAGGGAGGGACAATCCCACTAGCTACGGAGAGCAGGGAGGGACAATCCCACTAGCTACGGAGAGTAGGGAGGGACATTCCCACTAGCTACGGAGAGCAGGGAGGGACAATCCCACTAGCTACGGAGAGTAGGGAGGGACATTCCCACTAGCTACGGAGAGTAGGGAGGGACATTCCCACTAGCTACGGAGAGCAGGGAGGGACAATCCCACTAGCTACGGAGAGCAGGGAGGGACAATCCCACTAGCTACGGAGAGCAGGGAGGGACAATCCCACTAGCTACGGAGAGCAGGGAGGGACAATCTCACTAGCTACGGAGAGCAGGGAGGGACAATCCCACTAGCTACGGAGAGTAGGGAGGGACATTCCCACTAGCTACGGAGAGTAGGGAGGGACATTCCCACTAGCTACGGAGAGTAGGGAGGGACATTCCCACTAGCTACGGAGAGTAGGGAGGGACATTCCCACTAGCTACGGAGAGCAGGGAGGGACAATCCCACTAGCTACGGAGAGCAGGGAGGGACAATCCCACTAGCTACGGAGAGCAGGGAGGGACAATCCCACTAGCTACGGAGAGCAGGGAGGGACAATCCCACTAGCTACGGAGAGCAGGGAGGGACAATCCCACTAGCTACGGAGAGCAGGGAGGGACAATCCCACTAGCTACGGAGAGCAGGGAGGGACAATCCCACTAGCTACGGAGAGCAGGGAGGGACAATCCCACTAGCTACGGAGAGCAGGGAGGGACAATCCCACTAGCTACGGAGAGCAGGGAGGGACAATCCCACTAGCTACGGAGAGCAGGGAGGGACAATCCCACTAGCTACGGAGAGCAGGGAGGGACAATCCCACTAGCTACGGAGAGCAGGGAGGGACAATCCCACTAGCTACGGAGAGCAGGGAGGGACAATCCCACTAGCTACGGAGAGCAGGGAGGGACAATCCCACTAGCTACGGAGAGCAGGGAGGGACAATCCCACTAGCTACGGAGAGTAGGGAGGGACATTCCCACTAGCTACGGAGAGTAGGGAGGGACATTCCCACTAGCTACGGAGAGTAGGGAGGGACATTCCCACTAGCTACGGAGAGTAGGGAGGGACATTCCCACTAGCTACAGAGAGTAGGGAGGGACATTCCCACTAGCTACAGAGAGTAAGGAGGGACATTCCCACTAGCTACGGAGAGTAGGGAGGGACATTCCCACTAGCTACGGAGAGTAGGGAGGGACATTCCCACTAGCTACGGAGAGTAGGGAGGGACATTCCCACTAGCTACGGAGAGTAGGGAGGGACATTCCCACTAGCTACGGAGAGCAGGGAGGGACATTCCCACTAGCTACGGAGAGCAGGGAGGGACATTCCCACTAGCTACGGAGAGTAGGGAGGGACATTCCCACTAGCTACGGAGAGTAGGGAGGGACATTCCCACTAGCTACGGAGAGCAGGGAGGGACATTCCCACTAGCTATGGAGAGTAGGGAGGGACATTCCCACTAGCTACAGAGAGTAAGGAGGGACATTCCTACTAGCTACGGAGAGCAGGGAGGGACAATCCCACTAGCTACGGAGCGCAGGGGGGGACAATCCCACTGGCACTCAATAATGACAGAGTCACAACTTCATACTTATAACATAATAACACACATTGACTTTTCTTGATCTTGATCTTGATTTCCAGGTATATATTCAGGAGAGTTTTGTTATTGATTTGTGATCTAGATCTGATTGATTTGTGATCTAGATCTGATTGATTTGTGCTCTGTCAGCTGTCTTTGGGACTGATGAGTTGATTATTCTGGTCTGTTGTCTCTCTGTCAACTGTCATTAGGACTGATGAGTTGATTATTCTGGTCTGTTGTCTCTCTGTCAGCTGTCATTGGGACTGATGAGTTGATTATCTCTCTGTCCCCAGATCATCAACCTGTTTGTGGCTGTGATCATGGATAACTTTGACTACCTGACCAGAGACTGGTCTATTCTGGGACCTCACCACCTTGATGAGTTCAAGAGGATCTGGGCTGAATACGACCCAGAGGCCAAGTCAGTACAACTTCAAACAGCATCTGTCTGTCTGTCTGTCTGTCTGTCTGTCTGTCTGTCTGTCTGTCTGTCTGTCTGTCTGTCTGTCTGTCTGTCTGTCTGTCTGTCTGTCTGTCTGTCTGTCTGTCTGTCTGTCTGTCTGTCTGTCTGTCTGTCTCTCTCTCTTTCT
>NW_028159171.1:0-22586 GCF_964263955.1 Coregonus lavaretus
GAAGAGAGAGAGAGAGATGATGAGAGGAGAGAGAGAGAGAGAGAGAGGAGAGAGAGAGAGTGAGAGAGAGAGTGAGAGAGAGAGAGATGAGAGAGAGATGGAGGACACAGGGGGGAGAGGAGAGACAGAGAGAGAGAGAGAGAGAGAGAGAGAGAGAGAGAGAGAGAGAGAGAGAGAGAGAGATTGAGGAGACAGGGGGGAGAGGAGAGAGAGAAAGAGTGAGAGAGAGAGCGAAGACGGGGAGAGGAGAGAGAGAGAGAGTGAGAGAGAGAAGACGGGGAGAGGAGAGAGAGAGAGAGAGAGAGAGAGTTTGAGTTTTTATAAAACCTTTATTTTATACTCAAGTGTTAACATAAATAATGGCACACTGCCTTTTCAGAAATGAAAAAAAATGTAATTCCTAAATAAAATAAAATAAAATAAAAATACAAAAGAACATATACATTCAACTCATTTCATCAACAAAAAAAAGTTTCCCCTCCTCCACAAACAAACCGCTCTTTCGTAAGCCCACTTCTCCTCAAACAATGGGAGATCTTTTACAGCTGAGAAGAACTCAAAATCCACTTTTATTCTTGCTTTCACTAATCCTTTAAAAACACATCTTACATCCTGCCCATATCCCGTTTCTATCTTATGTTTCCTACTCAGAAAAATTGACATCTTAGCTTGTCCCAAAATAAAATTTAACAGTTGACATTTTCTTTTCTGATGCTTACTATATTGAAACCCCAAAATAAAAACAATGTTATTGAAAATCTCCCCTACAGCTTTAAACAAAGACTCCAGCATTTCCAAGAGAGGTTTTATCCTCTCACACTCCATAAAACAATGAAAAATTGTTTCTCTTATATTACAAAAAGGGCATCCATCTCCAACATCTGAGTTAATAACAGATACAAAAGCATTAACTGCAATGATGCCATGCAAAACCCTCCATTGCATATCCCCAGTACCCTTTTGTAACGGTGGCTTGTACAGTGCTCTCCATGCTGGCTTTACCTTGTCATCAATGCCCAATTTTACCCTCCATGGAGTGTCTTTTCTATTTTTCAATTTATCTTTATTCAAAACCTTGACACACCCCCTGTATAAGTCTTTCCCATTCACCTCATCCAAACCCACCTCTTCCAACCCTCTCAAATCCAGTAATAACGCCTTTCTTTCTGACTCTGGGATATTGGGTGTAATCCCTAGTCTTGGAAATGAGACGTTTTCATCTTGTACATTCTTCTTGTGACTATTAAGCATACCCCACTCTTCTGCTGACAGAGCCTTCCTGCAGCTTCCCAGCAGTTGTCCGACAATCCTTTCCGACCTCACCCCCAAATGTTCAGCCACCCTTCTTCCATCCATTAAGGCGGTCCCAGCCATGGCCATTAACTGTTTTAAGGTGATGATTTTGCCCTTCACCAGAATCTTGGAGAAATATGGAACAGCTGCAGTTGTACAATCCAGTCTTGCCCCATACACCAGAGGTTCCTCCAACAGCCAATGCGCTGACTCCGCTGACGTTCGTCTGGACACCTTCATAATGCTCCACACCCTAAGAAGGCCTCTGTAAAACGGAGGTACTCCCTCCCTAGAAATCTGGCTACTATCAACCAAAAATAAAGCTTTCTTTAAACCTAATCCCCCAACCTGCTGTAAGACAAGACCTGCCACCCCTCTCCAAACCACATTTTCCGGTCCATAAAGCAACCTTTGAATAAACTGAAACCGGAAAGCAGCAGCCCTACTAGCAAGATGTACAAGACCTTGTCCCCCCTCCTCTTTTGACAAATACAAAACACTTTGTGGAACCCAGTGATATTTATCCCAAAAAAAATCCACAATAATTGCCTGTATCTTAGCCAGAAGGCCAGATGGTGGCTCTAAAACTGACAACCGATGCCACAGTGCAGAGGCAATCACATTGTTAACTATAATAGTGCGCCCCCTATATGACATACGCGATAACAACCAACGCCATCTCCTCATCCTCCCTTCCACCATTTCAACCACCCCAATCCAATTTTTTTCCATTGTCCCCTCATCTCCTAGGTACACTCCAAGATACTTAAAACCTCCCTTACACCATTCCAGCCCCCCTGGCAAAGTCATGATCCCTCCATACCATTCTCCAATCTGTAAAGCACAACTTTCTTCCCAATTTACCTTTGCAGAGGATATTCCCCTAAAACGGTCAACCATTAGACTCAAACTATCCACCTCCGCTTGATTTTTCACTAAAACAACTACATCATCAGCATAGGCTGAGAGACGAATAGGAGGAATATCCTCTGAAAGGTACACCCCTTCAATGCGACTTCTAATGCTATTTAGTAGTGGCTCTATAGCAATGGCATATAACATTCCCGACAAAGAACATCCCTGCCTAATACCTCTACACACTTTAAAAGGAGCACTCAAACCACCGTTAACTTTCAATACACTTTCAATGTCACCATATATCACCTTTATCATGGCAATAAAACCAGAGCTGAACCCAAACGCCTCAAAAGTGTGCCATAAGTATTGATGTTCAACTCGGTCAAATGCCTTTTCCTGATCAATTGAAATTAGACCAGCATCCAACCCAATAGCCCTAGAGACGTCCAAAAAATCACGAATCAGAGAAATGTTATCCCCTATCTGCCTGCCAGGAACACAGTAGGACTGGTCCGTATGTATGATTTGCCCCATCACCTCCCTCAGCCTGTTGGACAAAGCCTTGGACAGGATCTTATAATCAGTGCACAATAGAGCCACCGGCCTCCAGTTCTTCACCTCCCTAGGGTCACCCTTTTTGGGCAGTAGGGTGAGGACAGCCCTTCTGCAGCTTATTTGTAGTAACCCTCCGGTTAAACTATCATTAACTACTGCTAGCCAATCCTCTCCCAACATAGCCCAATAAGACTTAAAAAAGTCAACGGGAAGCCCATCAATGCCTGGTGCCCTTCCATTTTCCATGCCTTTTAATGCAGTGTATAGCTCCTGCAAAGACAATGGTTGCTCTAGCTCAACCTGAGCTTCTGCAGCCACCTGTGGGAGCCCATCAAGGAACTGCTGTGTCACTGTTTTATCCTCTTTGTACTCACACTTGTAGAGCTCAGCATAGAACTCTACTGCCCTCTTTCTAATTTCACTAGGGCTAGTGAGCTCCTGTCCAACAGCTGATTTGAGACAATGAATAATTTTTCTTTGTCCATTCTTTTTCTCTAAACCAAAGAAAAATTTGGATGAGGCATCCATTTCAGAGATTCCCTGAAACTTACTTCTCACCAATGCCCCCTGTGCTTTTCCAATGTTGTAAATATGAGTCCTTTGATTGGTTCATGATTTTGTTCATTAGAATTCTTTCTTTTGAAGCAGTGCTGGTGTCAGCTTGGTTGGTTAGGTCCAACACCAGCTGACTGAGAGGGCTCGTTTCTGGGCTCAGCTCTTGGGTTTGAAGTGCTTTAAATTGCAGACTTGAATTTGGACTTGAATTTAGATGTAGGCAAAATTTTAATGATCTTTTCTGTATTTTCATTACTACTGGAAAGCGGCCCAATTCTGCCCTACATGCATTAGTTGGTGTATTTCTCTGGACTTGAAGAATTTTCCGACAGAATTCTGCATGTAGGGCTTCAATTGGATGTTTGTCCCATATTTTAAAGTCCAGTTTATTGAGTGGCCCCCAAACCTCACTTCCGTAAAGAGCTATTGGTAGGATTACACTGTCAAATATTTTGGTCCAAATTCTAATTGGGATATTGATTTTGAATAATTTCATTTTTATTGCATACAATGCTCTGCGGGCTTTTTCTTTGAGTGCATTCACTGCCATATTAAAGTTTCCCGATGCAGATATGGTCAGACCAAGGTATGTGTAATTTTTAGTGTGTTCAATTATGGTGTTGTTCAGGGTGAATTTATATTTGTGTTTCTGACATCTGTTTTTTTTTTGGAAAATCATGATTTTAGTTTTTTGGAAATTTACTGCCAGGGCCCAATTATTGCAATATTGCTCTAGAATGTTAAGGTCTAGAATGTTAACCTTCTTTGGTTGGTGATAGAAGTACCAAGTCATCAGCATAAAGCAGGTATTTTACCTCTGTGTCAAATAGTGTAAGTCCTGGGGCTGGAGAATGGTCTAACATGTCTGCTAACTCATTGATATAAATGTTGAAAAGATTTGGACTCAAACTGCAGCCTTGTCTCACACCTCGACGTTGTGAAAATAATTCTGTTCTTTGGTTTTTGATTTTTATTGCACACTTGTTTTCTGTGTACATACATTTTATTAAGTCATACACCTTACCACCAAGCCCACTTTGGAGAATTTTGTAGAATAGCCCTTCATGCCAAATAGAATCAAATGCTTTTTTAAAGTCAATAAAGCAAGCAAATATTTTGCCCTCTTTTTTTTGGTGGACGTGTTTATTAATTAGTGTGTGTAAGGTGTATATATGGTCAGTAGTGCGATGGTTAGGGAGAAAGCCAATTTGACATTTACTTATTACATTTTTCTCTTGAAGAAAGGTTTGAATTCTTGAATTCAAAATGCTACAGAAAACCTTTCCCAAGTTGCTGTTTACGCAAATTCCCCTGTAATTATTGGGGTCTGATTTGTCTCCAAATTTGTGGATAGGGGAGATGAGCCCCTGGTTCCAGACATCAGGGAAGCAGCCAGAAGATAAAACTATGTTGAACAACTTAAGCACAGCATTTTGCAACTCAGGTGTGCTGTTTTTCAGCATTTCATTTCTGATGTTATCTAGACCACAAGCCTTCTTTGATTTTATAGATTTTAGCTTTTCATTTAGTTCTTGTTGGGTTATTGGGTAATCTAATGGATTTTGGTTGTTTTTAATGACCGATTCAAGGATGTTCAATTTTTCTTGAATTTCTAATTGGTTCTGTTGTAATTCTTTTTGTGGGATGTTTTTGTATAGATTATCAAAATAAGTTTTCCAAATTCCTTCATCTTGTATGGCTAATTCTTGTGGCTTTGTCATGCTTAAATTGTTCCACATGTCCCAGAACTGATTTTGGTCAATTGCACTTTCAATTTCATCAAGTGTCTTGTTGGTATAATTCAATTTCTTGCGTTTTAGTGTATGTTTATACTGTTTCAGAGTTTCAAAGTATTCATAGCGTAGATCTGGGTTGTTTTGCTGATTATGTTTTTCATTTGAAATTTGTCTTAGGTGTTTTCTAATTGTTTTACATTCGTTATCAAACCATTTTTCAGAAACATTTTGTTTTTTGTTTCTGATGTTGCATTTCTTTGGTTTTCTCAAATTTGCTTTCGATGCTGCTTTTTGGAAAATGTTATTTATGTTTTGAGTAGCCGAATTGACACCTTCTTTATTGTTTTGGTATTGTGAGTTATTGAAAAACTGTATAGAGTTCATCATTTCATTTGAGTTCAATGTTTCAATGAATCTCTCTGCACTGTTTTGAGCCCATCTGTACGATTGGTTCATGTTGTAGAGTTTATTCGGCTGTTTTTTTGAATGAATATTGCCGGTTAATTTCTTCAGAAACACGTTGATCTGACTATGATCTGACAATGGTGTCTGTGGTCTGACAGTGAATGCACTAATGGAGGTGGGGTCAATGTCAGTGATGGCATAATCGACTACACTTGTCACGGTTTCGGCCGAGGCTGCCTCTCTTCCTTGCTCGGGCAGGCTTCGGCGTTCGTCGTCTCCGGAATACTAGCTGCCACCGTTGCATGTTTCTATGTTCGTTTGCTTTTGTCTGATTGTTGTTACACCTGTTATCGTTTAGTGTAATTAGTGTCCTATAAGTTCTCGTTGTGTTTGTCTAGTGTTGTGTGTGCTTGTTTTACTGTCGTGCGCTTAGCTTTTGTATGTACAGTTTGCTCGGTTGAGCTGCTCTCCATTCTGTGTTTTGGAGTATTTTGTCGCACGTATTTTGTGCGCCCGCTTTATTTCGCCTGTGTGCGGAGTTTCTCGCCTCAGGGCATTTGTTTTCGTGCTGTGTTTTGTTGCCAAACAACTAAAGTCTTTTGGACTTACTTTGTGCGTCCTGCGCCTGATTCCACCACCACACCCACCTACAGCTACACTGACAGAATCACACACCATACTCGATGGAATCAGCAGGAGCCGCAGCAGCACAGGCGACGTTGGAGGACAGGATCCGCGAACAAAATGACCAGATCCTGCGGATGGGGTCCGCACTGCAGGAGGTGATCACCACCATCCGAGGCTGGGAGACCCGAGGGACTCCTCCACCGCCATCCTCCCTGCCCGCACCATCGGCAGGTCAGCCCATTCCCGCTCCGGAACCCAGAGGAGTTCGGCTCTCGCTCCCGAGGGCCTACGATGGGACCGCGGCCGGGTGTCAGGGATTCCTTCTCCAGGTGGAGCTTTACCTGGCCACCGTGCACCCGGCGCCCTCGGGACACGAGAGCGTGTCCGCCCTGATCTCCTGCCTTTCCGGGAAGGCGTTGGAATGGGCCAACGCAGAGTGGAGGAGAATCGACGCGAACACCATCACCTACGACGAGTTCTCCCGCCGCTTCAGGGCGGTGTTTGACCATCCCCCGGAGGGGAAAGCGGCGGGGGAGCGTCTGGTCTGCCTCCGGCAGGGGAAGAGGAGTGCCCAGGAGTTCGCCTTGGAATTCCGTACTCTACGCCGGATGCAGGGTGGAATGAGCGGGCTCTCATCGATCACTACCGATGTAGTCTACGCGAGGACGTCCGTAGGGAGCTGGCCTGTAGGGACACCAGCCTCTCGTTCGACCAGTTGGTCGACATGTCCATCAGGCTGGATACCCTGCTAGCTACCCGCGGACGTCCCGAGGGGGGTCCGTCCATTTCACCCTCCAGCGCCTCCGAGCCGTGCCCCATGGAGCTCGGGGGCGCTGGCGCTAGAGAGAGGAGGGGTCGGCTTACGAGGGGGTCCATCTCCTGCACCAACTGTGGTCGGGGAGGACACACCGCGGCTAGGTGCTGGGGATGGCCTCCTAGGGGAGAGGACGACAGGTCCCGCACTGGGGAGTCCTTCCAGGTGAGTAGGCGCCCCACTCACCCAGAGCTCTCTGTTGCACATTTCTGTATACCTGTGCGTTTTCCACAGGTAGCACCTCATTCCCAGCATAAGGCGCTGGTAGATTCAGGCGCGGCTGGGAATTTTGTTGATAAGAAGTTTTGCTTAGCCTTAGGGATTCCCCTTCTCCCTGTTGACGTTCCCTTCCCCGTTCATGCCCTAGATAGCCGTCCGTTGGGTGCGGGCTTGATCAGGGAGGTCACTGCGCCACTTAGGATGTGTGCGCAGGGGGGTCATCAGGAGATGATCCAGCTATTTCTGATCGACTCGCCTGCGTATCCGGTGGTGCTGGGCATGCCCTGGTTGAGTACCCATAACCCATCTATTTCGTGGCAGGAGAGGGCTCTGATGGAGTGGTCTGCCCAGTGTGTGGGTCGATGTTTAGGCGTTTCCGTAGGGGCTACCTCGGTGGAGAGTCCAAACCAGGTGCCCGCATTGCACGTTCCCCCTGAGTATGGGGATTTGGCTATTGTGCTCAGTAAGTCGAGGGCGACGCAGTTGCCTCCCCATAGGCAGGGAGATTGTGCGATAGACCTCCAGGCAGGAGCTGCGCTCCCACGGAGCCATGTGTATCCTCTGTCTCAGGAGGAGAAGAGAGCTATGGAGACGTACATAGACGAATCTCTGAGACAAGGATACATACGGCCCTCCACTTCCCCTGCGTCCTCGAGTTTCTTTTTTGTGAAGAAAAAGGATGGAGGATTACGCCCGTGCATTGATTACCGTGGTCTCAATCAGATCACGGTGAAGTACAGTTATCCACTCCCGCTGATTGCGACCATGACGGAGTCATTGCACGGGGCGCGTTTCTTCACTAAATTAGATCTCAGGAGCGCGTACAACTTGGTGCGCATTAGGGGGGGCGATGAATGGAAGACAGCCTTTAGTACCACCTCGGGCCATTACGAGTATCTTGTCATGCCATACGGGTTGATGAACGCTCCTTCAGTTTTCCAATCCTTCATGGATGAGATCTTCAGGGACATGCAGGGGCAGGGGGTGGTCGTGTACATCGATGACATTCTCGTGTACTCGCCTACCCGAGTCGAGCATGTGGCCCTGGTGCGCCGAGTGTTGCGGAGACTGTTGGAGCACGACCTGTATGTCAAGGCAGAGAAGTGTCTGTTCTTCCAGGAGTCGGTCTCCTTTTTGGGTTATCAGTTGTCTGCGTCAGGGGTGAAGATGGAGGTAGACCGGGTGTCAGCCGTGCGTAATTGGCAAACGCCAACCACTGTGAAGGAGGTGCAGCAGTTTTTGGGGTTTGCGAATTATTACCGGAGGTTTATCCGGGGTTTTGGACAGGTGGCAGCTCCCATAACGTCTCTTTTGAAGGGGGGTCCGGTGCGTCTGCAGTGGTCAGCCGAGGCGGACAGGGCGTTTGGGAGGCTGAAGGACCTGTTTACCTCGGCTCCGGTGCTGGCGCATCCGGATCCCTCTTTGCCATTTCAGGTAGAGGTGGACGCGTCAGAGGCCGGTATAGGAGCCGTGCTGTCGCAACGGTCCGGCGCGCCACCTAAACTCCGCCCCTGTGCCTTTTATTCCAAGAAGCTCAGTCCGGCGGAGCGAAACTATGACGTGGGGGACAGGGAGCTGTTAGCCGTGGTACAGGCCCTAAAGGTGTGGAGGCACTGGCTTGAGGGGGCTCAACACCCTTTCCTCATTTTGACGGACCACCGTAACCTGGAGTACATCCGGGCAGCGAGGAGGCTGAACCCTCGCCAGGCGAGGTGGAATATGTTTTTGACCCGGTTCACATTTAAGATCACGTACATCCCTGGGTCACAGAACGGTAAGGCAGACGCACTGTCTCGGCGGTATGACACGGAGGAGAGGTCCGTGGAGCCCACTCCCATACTGCCGGAGTCGTGTCTGGTGGCACCGGTAGTGTGGGAGGTCGATGCTGAACTCGAGCGGGCGTTACGCACCGACCCTAGTCCACCTCAATGCCCGAAGGGTCGGAAGTACGTTCCGCTCGAGGTTCGGGATCGATTGATCTATTGGGCTCACACGTCACCCTCCTCTGGACACCCTGGTATCGGCCGGACAGTGCACTGTCTTAGTGCCAAGTACTGGTGGCCCACATTGGCGAGGGATGTGAGGGTTTATGTTTCCTCCTGCTCAGTGTGCGCCCAGTGTAAGACGCCTAGACATCTGCCTAGGGGTAAGTTACTACCCCTGCCCGTTCCACAACGACCATGGTCTCACCTCTCGGTGGATTTCCTCACTGACCTTCCTCCTTCACAGGGGAATACCACTATACTGGTCGTTGTGGACCGGTTTTCTAAGGCCTGTCGTTTGCTCCCTATGCCGGGCCTTCCTACTGCCCTGCAAACCGCCGAAGCACTATTCACCCATGTGTTCCGGCACTACGGGGTACCCGAGGATATTGTGTCTGATCGAGGTCCCCAATTTACCTCCAGAGTCTGGAGAGCTTTTATGGAGCGGTTGGGGGTCTCGGTGAGCCTCACCTCGGGTTACCACCCGGAGAGTAATGGGCAGGTGGAACGCGTGAACCAGGATGTGGGTAGGTTTCTTAGAACATACTGCCAGGACCGGCCGGAGGAGTGGGCAAGGTACGTTCCCTGGGCCGAAATGGCCCAGAATTCCCTACGCCATTCCTCCACTAACCTAACCCCTTTCCAATGTGTGTTAGGTTACCAGCCGGTTCTGGCACCTTGGCAGCAGAGCCAGATCGAGGCTCCTGCGGTGGATGAGTGGGCGCGGCGCTCGGAGGAGACATGGAACGCTGCACACGTCCACCTGCAGCGGGCCCTCCGTCGTCATAAGGCGAGCGTCGATCTCCACCGCAGTGAGGGACCGGTGTACGCACCTGGTGATCGAGTCTGGCTCTCTACCAGAAACCTGCCCCTCCGCCTGCCCTGTCGGAAACTGGGTCGGCGGTTTGTAGGGCCATTTAAAGTCCTGAGAAGGTTGAACGAGGTGTGTTACAAATTACAACTACCTGTTGAGTATAAAAGTATTAACCCCTCGTTCCATGTGTCTCTTCTCAGGCCGGTGGTAGCTGGCCCACTCCAAGAAAGTGAGATCAGGGAGACTCCTCCGCCCCCATTGGACATCGAGGGGGCACCGGCGTACTCCGTGCGGTCCATCTTGGATTCGAGACGTCGGATGGGGGGTCTCCAATATCTAGTGGAGTGGGAGGGGTACGGCCCGGAGGAACGGTGCTGGGTGCCGAGGAGAGACATTTTGGACCCGTCTCTCCTGACGGAATTCCATCGTGGGCACCCGACGCACCCTGCTCCGCGTCCTCCTGGTCGTCCCCGAGGCCGGAGTCGGCGCACGTCTGGAGCCGCGCGTCAAGGGGGGGGTACTGTCACGGTTTCGGCCGAGGCTGCCTCTCTTCCTTGCTCGGGCAGGCTTCGGCGTTCGTCGTCTCCGGAATACTAGCTGCCACCGTTGCATGTTTCTATGTTCGTTTGCTTTTGTCTGATTGTTGTTACACCTGTTATCGTTTAGTGTAATTAGTGTCCTATAAGTTCTCGTTGTGTTTGTCTAGTGTTGTGTGTGATTGTTTTACTGTCGTGCGCTTAGCTTTTGTATGTACAGTTTGCTCGGTTGAGCTGCTCTCCATTCTGTGTTTTGGAGTATTTTGTCGCACGTATTTTGTGCGCCCGCTTTATTTCGCCTGTGTGCGGAGTTTCTCGCCTCAGGGCATTTGTTTTCGTGCTGTGTTTTGTTGCCAAACAACTAAAGTCTTTTGGACTTACTTTGTGCGTCCTGCGCCTGATTCCACCACCACACCCACCTACAGCTACACTGACAACACTTGTCCCAAGAGCTGAGCAGTAAGTAAACTGACCTAAAGAGTCCCCTCTGATTCTACCATTAAGCATGTACAGGCCTAAGGCTCGGCAGAGATGCACTAACTCCTTCCCATTTTTGTTCAGTATTTGGTCAGGACTGTTTCTATTATTTATAATTGGGCTACTGTACAAGGAGGGGTGTCCCAATATGTGGTGGTTACCTCCCGCATCAGTGTAGTCAGGCTCAGAACCTGTTCTTGCATTGAAATCTCCACAAAGAAGCACTTTACCCTCTGCCTGAAATTGAATGATTTCTGTATGGAGATTGTCAAAAAACGGATCATCATAATATGATGAATCTGAAGGAGGAGCATAAGCTGCACATATGTATACATCATTGTCACAATAGATTGTACCTTTGTTAAGTTTTAACCAAATGTGATTAGTACCTTTTTTCATTTCATTCAGTGCTAAGTCCTGCTTATGCCAAATGATGATTCCACCTGAGTCTCGGCCCCGTTTAACATTTTTACGTTTGATTGATGGTAGTAAACTTTCTCTATAGCCTGAGGGACACTGAGTACCTATGTCTCCACGACACCATGTTTCCAGTAGGATTATGATGTCCTGTCCCTTGATGTTTTTAATCAATTCTGGATTTGTTGTTTTATAACCAAAATGTGAAGAGTACAGGCCCTGGATATTCCAAGAGCTGATAGTTAATGATCTCATTTATAATAAGTGATTTTCACTGGTTTGAGTAAAGTACATTGAAAAAATATATATATAATAATAATAATAATAATAGTAATATATATATATATATATATATATATATATATATATACACACATACATGCATACATACATACATTCATACACATAAACATACATACATACATACATACATACATACATACATACATACATACATACATACATACATACATACACATACATACACATATACATACATAAACACATACATTTATATATATATATATACATACACACATACATATAGATATATACATATACATATATACATACATATATATATATATATATATATATACATACATATATATACACATACACACACACACACATCATTACACATCACTATTATCATAATACCAGTGCCAATAAAATAAAGGATAGTTGTAAACAACTTAATAAGAATGGCCCAAAAAATAAGTACAATGCAATGCAATCTGCAACCCTGTGTGTGTGTGTGTGTGAATTAAAGGGTCTGTCTAGCCCAGTAGTCTGCATATTAGATGCAGTAGTTGGAGCACCTCTCCTATCTCTGATTGTTCTAGGTGTCTTTTGCCAGAGGTTACCTCAGCATATGTAGGCTAATGATCTGAATGATACATGTTGTGGACTGCATCATGTGGTGTACTTCTCTGAAGGACAGTGTTCTGCCCGACCCTGGAGTAGTGGTCAGTGCTGTGTTGTGATGGGCCGGGTCCAGTAGAACTGTGTTGTGATGGGCCGGGTCTGGTAGAGCTGTGTTGTGATGGGCCGGGTCTAGTAGAGCTGTGTTGTGATGGGCCGGGTCTGGTAGAGCTGTGTTGTGATGGGACGGGTCTGGTCGTGTTGTCCTGAGGCGGGCCCCGTCTGGTCGTGCTGTCCTGAGGCGGGTCTGGTCTGGTAAATCTATGCTGTGTTGGGCCCGGTCTTGTAGAGCTGTGCTGTAATAAGCCGTGTCTGGCTCTTCTCTCCTGGGGATGGTGGGGGTACTGTTGTTTCAGACGGTGTGGCAGGGGGGCTCTGCTGCTGGGTTGATGGGTGTGTGGGTCCCTGCCAAGTGTTGCATCCTTTAGGTCCTTAGCGAAAGTTCTGACACTGTCCTGATCAAGGTGTACATTATCGTATAAGTGTTCACATGTCAGAGTGGGATGGTGAGCCATTCTAACGTTGAGCAGTGAGGCACAGTCCACAGTGATCTGTTGATTTATTTTGTCGATCAACTGTCCTGGGAAGTCTTTTCTTGGTAGTAGGGTGGACACAACTATATTGGTTGTTGGGAACATAGCCTGTGCCCGTTCTGCTACTCTTCTCACTGCCCCAGATACATTTTCACCTTTGGCACGAAGGTCGTTTGTGCCAGTGTGGATGATGATGTTGTCGGGGGTGTCAATCCTGGTCTGACTGAGTAGCTGCATTGCACTGTCAGTTGTAGGACACCAGAACTTATACACCTGGTGTCTAGGGAATAATCTTTCCTGGACTAAGAACTTCCCATTTGAATCAATAAGGATTGCAGTTGTGGGTGACTGTCTGGGTGGAGCAGACTGGGAGACTGGTATTCTGACCTGGGCTGGAGCAGACTGGGACGCTGGTTGGCTGACCTGGGCTGGAGCAGACTGGGACGCTGGTTGGCTGACCTGGGCTGGAGCAGACTGGGTGGCTGGTTGACTAACCTGGGCTGGAGAAGACTGGGTGGCTGGTAGGCTGACCTGGGCTGGAGCAGACTGGGAGGCTGGTTGGCTGACCTGGGCTGGAGAAGACTGGGTGGCTGGTTGGCTGACCTGGGCTGGAGCACACTGTGCTGGAGCAGACTGGGAAGCAGGTAGGCTGACCTGGTCTAGAGCAGACTGGGACGCTGGTTGGCTGATCTGGACTGGAGCAGACTGGTAGGCGGGTGCAGTGTCATCAGGCTGTGTGGTGGAGGCCATGCTGGTCTCAGGTTCTGCTTGTGTTGTACCAGGCTGGTGGACATGTTCTCTAGATGCAGAGGACATAATGACTAGCTGCTGGTTGAGGGTATCAATGTATCTCTCTCTCTGCTCTAGCTCCTTTCTCGTTGTGCTCAGATGGTCTCTGAGGTCATCATTTGTCTGACTCAGTTTGTCCATTCTGCTTTCTAATTTAGCAATAGATGCTCTGCTCTCCTCCCTGAACTGTTTCATCTCTTCTTTTAGTTTCTGGACAGTGTCGTCCTCTTGAAGCTTGTTCTCTCTGAGTTCTATGACCTCTGCTTCGACGAGAGAGAGGGTGTTGTGGAAACGTTGCATAGCAGGTGTTCTTGGTGTTGTAGGCATGTCCTTGGCTTTGTCTGCTGCAGGTGAGGTAGGTAGAGGGACACTGAGGGCTTCTTGCTGGGTCACAGAGACCGTTGGGGCCTGCTTTTCTCCATCTCCCTCCTTGACTTGTTCCTCCGTTTCTGAGATGAGTTCGGCTTCTGCTTTTAGGGTAGCAAACATATTCTCAAAAGCCTGGAGGCTTGAATCATTGCCTTGTATCAATACAGTTCCATTATTATATAAGTTTACTGTTTGCTACGTGTTGCTCTGGTCAGCTTCTTCAAAAATGCTGATCTGACATCCTTGGCTGATGCCTCTCTTTTTTGAGAAAGGGAAAGTGTTGCAAATAACTATTTTCCATATGTGCCCTCGTTTGGTATTAAATATTACATTTGTTCTTATTTTGCAACTGGTAAGATCTGCAAACAGGCATTCATGGTTCTGTCCCATCATCAAACCTTTGAAACTTTTCTTAGCTTTCTCCGTCTGGATGCCTGGTGGGTAAACAATTTCCATAGCAACGCTGTACACAATGTTGCAATAGAAGCGTTGTTTCTTGTATTATTCTTGTATTATTCTTGTGTCTTTTAGAGGACTGTTTTACTTTGATGTCCTTTGTCTTCTGTCCTTATTTTGTCTTATTTTGTCTTTCTTTTCTTCTGTTAACTAGATATTCTTTGTTAGCTAGCTAGCTTCTTCCATGAGAGTCCCTAGCAACTGCTTATCAACTGGTAAACAATTCAGCTAGCTAAGATAACTGTACAATTTTATGAAAAATAGTTACTTTTTCAAAAGCCTTTCTTCTTTGTTTGTTGCTTGTTTTGTCTCTTATTCAGTCTTGCAGTTTTCTTTTGTTTTTTTTCCCGATGTACTTCACTCTAAAAACCATATAAATTTCAATATTTGTAGGAGCTCATTTTTTCAGCAGCTGCTGCTCTATTTGGAATTCTCTAAATTCACATGCTAAAATCACCACTTTTGTCACCACTAAACCCAGTTACAGAACGGCTACAGACAGGCCTGTCATGCAGGTGACATACACACAGGATCACTTCTTGATGAAAACCACGTTCAGCATCCAGCCAGCCAGGCATGGAGGAGGTAATCACACACACACACGCACACGCACACACACACACACACACAGACACACACACAGACACACACACACACACACACACACACACAGACACACACACAGACACACATCAGTATCAACCTAATATGTACGCAACATGCAATATACACTGAGTGTACAAAACATTAGGAACACCTTCCTAATATTGAGTTGCACCCCCTCAGTTCGTCGGGGCATGGACTCTACAAGGTATCGAAAGCGTACCACAGGGATGTTGGCCCACGTTGACTCCATGCTGGCCCATGTTGACTCCAATGCTTCCCACAGTTGTGTCAAGTTGTCTGGATGTCCTTTGGGTGGTGGACCGTTCTTGATACACACGGGAAACTGTTGAGCGTAAAAAACTCAGCAGCATTGCAGTTCTTGACACAAACCGGTGTGCCTGGCACCTACTACCATACCCCGTTCAAAGGCACTTAAATATTTTGTCTTGCCCATTCAGACATCAATAAGGATTCATAGCTTTCATCTGGATTTACCTGGTCAGTCTATGTCATGGAAAGAGCAGGTGTTCCTAATGTTTATACACTCAGTGTATACAAAGCACAGTACACATAAACACACTCACACACATGCGTACCACATATGAACACCACACACACACACTTGTACACCTCTGACCCCTCTCTCCCTGTCATGCACTGTAAGACACATGTTGCACGTGTTTATATGAGCTCACATCCTCCACCGTCTGAGCCCTGCAGACCGTACACCCACACACACACACACACACACACACACACACACACACACACACACACACACACACACACACACACACACACACAAAACCTCCTTATGTCTTAGAGATGTTACATGGAGGGACAGAGGGTTATAGAGATGTTACATGGAGGGACAGAGGGTTAGAGAGATGTTACATGGAGGGACAGGTTATAGAGATGTTACATGGAGGGACAGGGGGTTATAGAGATGCTACATGGAGGGACAGAGGGTTATAGAGATGTTACATGGAGGAACAGAGGGTTATAGAGATGTTACATGGAGGGACAGAGGGTTGGAGAGATGTTACATGGAGGAACAGAGGGTTAGAGAGATGTTACATGGAGGAACAGAGGGTTAGAGAGATGTCACATGGAGGACACATCTTCATCTCACCTCCATGTAACCCAGAACTTTTTATGGATCCATGTTTTTTATGACACCAGAAGAGACTTTGACTAGTGATAATAATGTTAGAAGTTGAATGGTGATAATAATGTTAGAAGATGACTGGTGATAATAATGTTAGAAGTTGACTGGTGATAATAATGTTAGAAGATGACTGGTGATAATGAGGTTAGAAGATGACTGTTGATAATACTGTTAGAAGATGACTGGTGATAATAATGTTAGATGATGACTGGTGATAATAATGTTAGATGATGACTGGTGATAATAATGTTAGATGATGACTGGTGATAATAATGTTAGAAGATGACTGGTGATAATAATGTTAGAAGATGACTGGTGATAATAATGTTAGAAGTTGACTGGTGATAATAATGTTAGAAGTTGACTGGTGGTAATAATGTTAGATGATGACTGGTGATAATAATGTTAGAAGATGACTGGTGATAATAATGTTAGAAATTGACTGGTGGTAATAATGTTAGATAATGACTGGTGATAATAGTACCCTCCCCTACGAGATGAAGAAGGCAGCGAGCGTGCAGAATCCCCAGAGCAGAACACCCAGGACCTGCTGAAAGGGGCCCGGGCGGAGAGAGCGGACGCGGGGAGGGGGAAGAAAAGCACAGAGAGGCGAGGGGCTGAAGGGTGCCCGGACAGAACCAGCCGAGGCCGTGAAGCGGGAGAGCGACCCGAACCACCGACGACGACGTCCGCTGCTAGACCTAGATAAGAGGTGCTGCTATGAGTGCGGTGAACCGGGACACCTCGCGTGTAGCTGCCCCGGCCGGGAGGAGTCCATGAACTCTGCATCTCCCAGCTCCGGGGTAACCCGGATGGCGAGTTATGTCACCTCCTGTTGGGCGCACACGAGACAGCCCCTCTGATGGTTCCAGTATGGATTGATGGGGTCGACACCAGCGCTCTGCTGGACTCCGGCAGCATGGTGACCCTGAGCCAACCTCAGTGGCTCACAGGTGAGGGGCTAGTTGAACGCTTCAATAAGACCCTAAAGCAGATGCTGAAGAAGGTCATCGAGAGAGACGGGAGGAACTGGGACCAAATGCTGCCCCAGTTTATGTTCTCGGTGCGCGAGGTACCCCAAGCGTCCACTGGGTTCTCCCCCTTTGAGCTCCTGTATGGCCATCGGTCCCGCGGACTGCTAGACCTAGCCAAGGAGGTCTGGGAGGACCAACCGACTTCGCAGCATGGTGGAACACGTGGAGGAGATGAGGGAGAGGATGAAGGCGATTTGGCCAGTGGCGCTGGTACCGAAACCGTCCGCTTCTGCAGTGACTACCCACATGTACATATTACCTCAATTACCTCGACTAACCACACATTGACTCTGTACCGGTACCCCCTGTATATAGCCTCCCTACAGTTATTTTATTTTACTGCTGCTCTTTAATTATTTGTTATTTTTATTTTTTACTTATGTATTTTTTACTTAACACTTTTTTCCTTCTTAAAACTGCATTGTTGGTTAAGGGCTTGTAAGTAAGCATTTCACTGTAAGGTCTACACCTGATGTTTTCACAGGCGGTGATGGATGCGCTAAGGGATGCAGGCTGACCGCGAACCCCCACAAGTGCAAGCTGGGCTACGCCGAGGTGGAGTACCTGGGCTATCGAATCGGGCGGGGAAATGTGAAGCCCCAAGAAGAAGAAAAAATGTTGCCATTATTGAATGGACGGTCCCCCGAACCAAAAAAAGAATATAAAAAAAATAAAATGCCATTTAGCAGACGCTTTTATCCAAAGCGACTTACAGTCATGTGCGCATACATTTTTACGTATGGGTGGTCCCGGGGATCGAACCCACTACCCTGGCGTTACAAACGCCATGCTCTACCAATTGAGCTACGTCACCAAGACGCAGGTGAAGTCGTTCCTGGGCATAGCAGGCTACTACAGTCGATTTGTGCCTAACTTTGCTGCAATAGCTTCTCCCCTCACAGACATAACGAAGGCACGCCTACCCCAGACGGTGCGATGGACGGAGGACACAGAGGCGGCGTTCCAGGCCCTGAAGGACGCGCTATGTTCGCACCCGGTACTCTTCACCCCAGACTTCTCAAAAAACCTCCTGGTCCAGACAGACGCGTCTGACACAGGGGTTGGGGCCGTCTTGTCCCAAGAGCAGGTAGGCGAGGAGCACCCCATCATGTATGTCAGCAGGAAGCTCCTCCCGAGGGAGAAGAAGTACTCGATTGTCGAGAAGGAGTGCCTCGCCGTGAAGTGGGCGCTGGACACCCTCAAGTAATACCTCCTCGGTAGGAAGTTCACCCTGATCACTGACCATTTCCCCCTTGTGTGGATGGCAAGAGGTAAGGACATGAATGGCTGTGTTACCATGGCGAGGAAGACAGAGAGAGAGGCAAGGAGTGAGCCTACGGAGGGGAACGAAGCTCTCGGAGGCACGGAGCCGAATCTGAGAAGAAGAACCGAGCCAAACCGAAGTTATTTTGTTGTTATGTGTATTTTGTTGCCTAGTAAAGTTGCGTTTTCTGACTAGAACCTCCCTGTCTCTGTGTTCATCTCTGCACGCTCAATCCAACACCCCACGGTTTACCACAGGAGCTATATCAGTGTTTGTTTGTGTGTGTTTCCAGAGCATACTTCCCATCTTAGTCCTCTCTACAGGAAGGTGAAGGTTACTCCCGCCACAGAATTCTGGGCAACCAATCGCAGCGCTCCAATGAACAGGAAATGACGTCGAATCCGACACCTTGGACAAGCTCACGTTTTTAAAAATCGCATGAAAGCCAGTGAGGCTATGGCAAAAAAATTGTTATTTTTATTTTTTATTATTATTTAAAAGGAGTACTTGCTACTGTGATTCCTGAAATGCAGCCTGTTGGAGTATTTTTCAAATCCGAAATTATACTTTCGTTACATTGTTTGCTAGATCAGCTGGTTAGCTAGCTCTCAGTCTCATTGACCACCAAATGTTGCTAACGCTAGCTAGCCAGCCACTTAATATAACTTGTTTTCTCTAAATGTATGTTAGTTAGCTAAGTTAGCCATGTTGCATTACCGCAAAAATGGAAGAGGAAAGTAGAAGGGGGAAAAAGTAAGGAACTTGTCTGTCGGCCCTGCATTAAAGAACATAATTGGTTAAAGAAAATTGTGATAAATAAAAAAGTATACCAGTTTCATTTCAGGACCAAAGGATTGACAGCCGTCCCATATAGATTGCAACAAAGTTGGGAAGAGATTTTTGACGTACCGATTCCATGGCATAGTGTTTATGAACTGATACGCAAAACGACGCCGGATTCAAAACTTAGAATTTTTCAATTTAAATTATTATACAACATTCTTGCTACCAATAGAATGTTATTTATATGAGGGATACAGTCTTCCCAGCTCTGCAGATTTTGCTGCAAAAAGACAGAATCATTAGATCATTTGTTTTGGTACTGTCAATTTGTAGCTTGTTTTTGGACACAGGTCCAGGAATGGCTAAATTATTGCAATATTTACCTGGAGCTAACCCTGCAGATAGCACTACTGGGTGATCTGAAAAGTCATAGTCAATTGATCAATAATATAATAATACTTTTAGCAAAAATGTTTATTTTCAATTTACAATCTGTAGAAACAATGAGAATAGAAAGGTTCAGAACTTTTGTAAAACATCACAGTACAGTTGAAAAATATATGGCAAATAGAAATCCAATATGGATGGTGTTAAGAGATAGATGGGAGGTGTTGAATGGAGTTGAAGGATGGGACTAATAACAACTAACAACAACTAATAACAACAAGATAACTAATGTAAAGCATACTGTCCATAATAAGTATATAGGTTATTGGTTGAGAGCTTTTGTGAAAGGGCACAGTTGTATATGTATTTATGTGTATGTATGTGTATATATATATATATATATATATATATATATATATATATATATATATATATATATATATATATATATATATATATATATATATATATGTACGTGTATGTGTGTGTATATATATATATATATATATGTATGCTAGAGAAAAAAACATATGGGGGATTGGAGGTGATGCAGACAATTACATTGATGGAAGTTACTGCAATATCTGCAATATTAAAGCTGATCTACCCCCCACAAAAAAAAAAAAAAAAAAAAAAAGTTAGCCACGTTGTGAAATCAACTCTTATCTGCTGTCGACATCAGGATACGATTTGAGAACCCTAGTTAGCTCCAAAAGTGGTTTGTAGCTTTGACTGCATGCTGACAGTGAATTCAGAGCCATTCAGTGGCTAGCGACACTACACACATTCCTTGCTCTGGCCAAACGCTGCGCCATGCCCACTGATGTTACATTTCTTCTCCACAATGAGCCTGGATCTGAGTACCTACCTGACCCTTCACGGAAAGCGAACACATTCGGGGCAGTCTGATGGTCCAGAAACCTATGGGTTGATCCAGAGCTAGAACACACGTGGGTAAAGCGGCGGTTTGAAAATGTGTCATTGGCTTTGATACTCTGATTGGTTAGAGATGATCCAATCGCTGATGACCTTGTTTTGTACAACGCCCCTCGTGCCCCTCGTCACCACAAACAACTCAATGATGGCAGTTTTAAACTAAAGTATGGTGCGAACGACAGAGCAGCGGAAGAATTTCGGTTGAGTCGTCAGGCTATGGGGAATTGTGCTTCCCGGGAAAATGTTGTCCGAGGTTGCAACAGTAACCAAGGGGGACGGGGCTTAGCGAAGGGTCAATTACAGCTGTAACCTGATGGGGGGAAACCACTGTAAATTCTGCTGCTGAAGGCCAGGTGTGTAGACAGTGAAGGAATACTTGTCTCTCGAGCAGAGGAGAAATAGGAAGTAGTGGAGGGATTCAGTTTGCGGTTTTGTTTTCATTCTGGAGTTTAGAAAGAGGTCCTTTCAGTTTGGTTTACCTGGCCTGGCCATGACCCCTTCACTGATTATACAAACACTTTTTCTTCACTCATAATTTGTTGTATTTCTCTCTCTCTCTCTCTCTCTCTCTCTCTCTCTCTCTCTCTCTCTCTCTCTCTCTCTCTCTCTCTCTCTCTCTCTCTCTCTCTCTCTCTCTCTTTCTCTCTTTCTCTCTCTCTCTCTCTCTCTCTCTCTCTCTCTCTCTCTCTCTCTCTCTCTCTCTCTCTCTCTCTCTCTCTCTCTCTCTCTTTCTCCCTCTTTCTCTTTCTCCCTCTTTCTCTCTCTCTCTCTCCCGCCCTCTATCTCTCTCTCTCTCTCTCTCTCCCTCTCTCCCTCTCTCTCTCTCTCTCTCTCTCTCTCTCTCTCTCTCTCTCTCTCTCTCTCTCTCTCTCTCTCTCTCTCTGTCTCTCTTTCCTCTCTCTCTCTCTCTCTCTCTCTCTCTCTCTCTCTCTCTCTCTCTCTCTCTCTCTCTCTCTCTCTCTCTCTCTCTCTCTCTCTCTCTCTCTCTCTCTCTCTCTCTCTCTCCCCCCTTTCTGTATCTTTCCCCCTCTCTCCTCCCCCTCTCTCTCTGTCTCTCTCTCTAGCTCTCAATTTAATTCAATTCAAAGGAGCTTTATCTCTTTCTCGCTCTCTCCTCTCTCCCTCTCATTTCCTCTCTCTATTTCTTTCTGTGTGGCGCTAGTGTTCATTCATGGTTACCCAGGCCATTCAAAGGCCCTCAGTGACTCTGGGGTCAGTAGGTTAAATAGGTAATTAGCCGATACCTGATTACGAGAGGGTCACTTATGACCATTGTTGACCAATAGCACATGAGTTGAGAGTTCTTTGAGGCAGTGCTTGAAGTGAACTGAAACTGCTTTGAACTCCTATAGGTTTGAGATCAATGATTAACTAAGAGCTGATCACATGTTAGCTTGTGTCTAAAGGGGGAATTTTCATTTGATCTGTTCCAATTATTTCATTTCCCCATATCTCACTTACTAACTGGTTCCCCACTGATTCACTCTTATCTAACTGGTTCATCTTATCTTACTGGTTCACTCTTATCTCACTGGTTCACTGTTATCTCACTCGTTCACCACTGGTTCACTCTTATCTCACTGGTTCACAGCTGGTTCACTATTATCTCACTGGTTCACTCTTATCTCACTGGTTCACTCTTATCTCACTGGTTCCCACTGGTTCACTCTTATCTTACTGGTTCACTCTTATTTACTGGTTCACTCTAATCTCACTGGTTCACCACTGGTTCACTCTTATCTAACTGGTTCACAACTGGTCCACTCTTATCTCACTGGTTCACCATTGGTTCACTCTCATAGCACTGGTTCACGCTTATCTAACTGGTTCACTCTTATCTCACTGGTTCACCACTGGTTCACTCTTAACTCACTGGTTCACCACTGGTTCACACTTATCTCACTGGTTTACTCTTATCTCACTGGTTCACTCTTATCTCACTGGTTCCCCACTGCTTCACTCTTATCTAACTGGTTCACTCTTATCTCACTGGTTCCCCACTGGTTCACTCTTATCTAACTGGTTCACTCTTATCTCACTGGTTCACTC
>NW_028159170.1:5000-15812 GCF_964263955.1 Coregonus lavaretus
TGACTCCTCCAGTCTCCAGACAGAGCTATGGTAACACTGAGACAAGGTAGATGACCTGGTGACTCCTCCAGTCTCCAGTCAGAGCTATGGTAACACTGAGACAAGGTAGATGACCTGGTGACTCCTCCAGTCTCCAGACAGAGCTATGGTAACACTGAGACAAGGTAGATGACCTGGTGACTCCTCCAGTCTCCAGTCAGAGCTATGGTAACACTGAGACAAGGTAGATGACCTGGTGACTCCTCCAGTCTCCAGTCAGAGCTATGGTAACACTGAGACAAGGTAGATGACCTGGTGACTCCTCCAGTCAGAGCTATGGTAACACTGAGACAAGGTAGATGACCTGGTGACTCCTCCAGTCAGAGCTATGGTAACACTGAGACAAGGTAGATGACCTGGTGACTCCTCCAGTCTCCAGTCAGAGCTATGGTAACACTGAGACAAGGTAGATGAAGAAGAAGCAGAAGAAGGACAGGAGACCTAAAACCACAGGCATCTGGGGAGCAGCGAAACCCAGACAGAGAGAAGAGAGAAGAGGCCTCAACCACAGGCAGCTGTGAAAAGTTTGGATACACCTACTTATTCCAGGGTTTTTCTTTATTTTTACTTTTTTCTACATTGTAGAATAATAGTGAAGACATCAAAACTATGAAATAACACATATGGAATCATGTTGTAACCAAAAAAGTGTTAAATAAATCAAAATATATATTTTATATTTGAGATTCTTCAAATAGCCACCCTTTGCCTTGATGACAGCTTTGCACAATCAATGTATATGAGGCTAACCATAAACCAGAGTTTCTACATGATTTTTCTGACATTAAATTGTTTAGTGAAAATCTAACCCTTGTATTCTAGTTTTTTAAAATGTATTTAACCCTCATTTTACGAAGTAAGTTGACTGAGAACACATTCTCATTTACAGCAATGACCTGGGGAATAGTTACAGGGTAGAGGAGGGGGGATGAATGAGCCAATTGGAAGCTTGATTAAGTGGCCATGATGGTATGAGGGCCAGATTGGGAATTTAGCCAGGACACCGGGGTTAACACCCCTACTCTTACGATAAGTGCCATGGGATCTTTAGTGACCACAGAGAGTCAGGACACCAGTTTAACGTCCTATTTGAAAGACGGCACCCTACACAGGGCAATGTCCCCAATCACTGCCCTGGAGCATTGGGATATATATTGTTTATACTAGAGGAAATAGTGCCTCCTACTGGCCCTCCAACACCAATTCCAGCAGCATCTGTTCTCCCATCCAGGGACAGACCAGGACCAACCCTGCTTAGCTTCAGAGGCAAGGCAGCATCTGTTCTCCCATCCAGGGACTGACCAGGACCAACCCTGCTTAGCTTCAGAGACAAGCCAGCAGTGGGATGCAGGGTACAGTACTGTATATGAAAATAAGGAGCCGGCCATTTGTAGGCAAATTAAACATATCAAAAAGGAAAATAATTTGTTGTAATTCTACCTTGTTTATTTGCAGAGAATGAGAGACAAAAATGAGGTCAGTGGAGGAACGATTGTAGAGTAGTTGGTGTTGGTGGGTAAAGAGAGGTTTGCACAACAATGTTTTGCAAGTCAAAGCCACAATTTCCTTTACCCCAAGTACCCATTCACGTGCATGTAGGTCTATGCATTTTTCAGGAAGTGAGCTATAATCATCAATGCCGTGACGCCAGTATAATGAAAGCACCATTAGCTATATTTTATGAGAATCATAATGTTGAGATACCATAGCCCAGTTGGTAGCAATACTATAATAATAAATAATAATATGCCATTTAGCAGACGCTTTTATCCAAAGCGACTTACAGTCGTGCGTGCATAATTTTTTTTGTGTATGGGTGGTCCCGGGGTTCGAACCCACTACCTTGGCGTTACAAGCGCCGTGCTCTACCAGCTGAGCTACAGAGGACCATGGGAAAGTACTATGGTAGTGGGAAAGTAATGCTTACTGTATCAATGTTATAATGTGTGTTACTGGTTACTTTCTATTCTTTGGTGGGCAAATTTCAACACATTTACAAATGGTGGCTTTGATCACAGTTTTGAGGTTCAGGTTGCTTGATGTTCATAGCTAGCTAAACAGCACATGCAAACGTTGTGCAAATCTCTCTTCACCCACCATCAACACCAACAATCCTCCTCCGTGCCATTGACCTTATGATTTTGTCTCTGTATTCTAGCAAAGCAAAATCATATAGAATTGGAAAACCAGACACGCCGAGGATTGGCTTCCCTCCGTATTTTTGGGTTGTGCTTGCCCGGGAAACTAATGTTTCATGAACGGAAGATTTTCAAGCTCCTCACCTGATTGGTTAACGGCAGCGGTTGCCGCGTATTAATTTGCATAATGTAGTGCAGAGCTGAACTTTTTCCTATCGCTCCGCTAGCAGGGTTCGCACCGCTCACCTTCCCACAATCCCCTGCGCATTGCTCCGCGTGTGCCCCGTTGAAAAGTAATGGGGACGGAACTTTGTCTGGCGAATTCGGAAGTGGTGTAAACCCTATGTGAGAGAAGAGAGAACGTGCGATCGAGAGGGATAGAGAGCAGTTGCTTCGCGAGCCTGAGAATACATGATCTAAGTGATTGATAGTTGGTATTCAGCAGTCATAAAAGTATGGCTTATTTAATTTGAAGAACTACAAAATAGTGATTTTGTCAGACAGCATAGGTTTCTCAAATGACTGCCTCGCCTGGTTCACCAACTACTTCTCAGATAGAGTTCAGTGTGTCAAATCGGAGGGCCTGTTATCTGGACCTCTGGCAGTCTCTATGGGGGTGCCACAGGGTTCAATTCTCGGGCCGACTCTTTTCTCTGTGTATATCAATGATGTCGCTCTTGCTGCTGGTGACTCTCAGATCCACCTCTACGCAGATGACACCATTTTGTATACATCTGGCCCTACATTGGACACTGTGTTAACAAACCTCCAAACGAGCTTCAATGCCATACAGCACTCCTTCTGTAGCCTCCAACTGCTCTTAAACACTAGTAAAACTAAATGCATACTCTTCAATCGAACGCTGCTTGCACCCACCCGCCTGACTAGAATCACTACTCTCGGCGGGTCTGACTTAGAATATGTGGACAACTACAAATACCTAGGTGTCTGGTTAGACTGTAAACTCTCCTTCCAGACTCACATTAAGAATCTCCAATCCAAAGTTAAATCTAGAATCGGCTTCTATTTCGCAACAAAGCCTCCTTCACTCATGCTGCCAAACATGCCCTCGTAAAACTGACTATCCTACCGATCCTTGACTTTGGCGATGTCATTTACAAAATAGCCTCCAACACTCTACTCAGCAAATTGGATGTAGTCTATCACAGTGCCATCCGTTTTGTCACCAAAGCCCCATATACTACCCACCATTGTGACCTGTACGCTCTCGTTGGCTGGCCCTCACTACATATTCGCCGCCAAACCCACTGGCTCCAGGCCATCTATAAATCACTGCTAGGCAAATCCCCGCCTTATCTTAGCTCATTGGTCACCATAGCAACACCCACCCGTAGTCTGCGCTCCAGCAGGTATATCTCACCGGTCATCCCCAAAGCCAACACCTCCTTTGGCTGCCATTCCTTCCAGTTCTCTGCTGCTTTGCTTTATCTTGACCAGGTCGCAGTTGTAAATGAGAACTTGTTCTCAACTGGCTTACCTGGTTAAATAAATGTTAAATTAAAATTAAAATTAAAATAAAAAGCTTGGCACACATCTGTTTTTGGGGAGTTTCTCCCATTCTTCTCTGCAGATCCTCTCAAGCTCTGTCAGGTTGGATGGGGAGCGTTGCTGCACAGCTATTTGCAGGTCTCTCCAGAGATGTTCGATCAGTTTTAGTCCGGGCTCTGACTGGGCCACTCAAGGACATTCAGAGACTTATCCCGAAGCCACTCCTGCGTTGTCTTGGCTGTGTGCTTAGGGTTGTTGTCCTGTTGGAAGGTGAACCTTCGCCCCAGTCTGAGGTCCTGAGTGCTCTGGAGCAGGTTTTCATCAATGATCTCTATACTTTACTCCATTCATCTTTCCCTCGATCCTGACAAGTCTCCCAGTCCCTGCCGCTGAAAAACATCCCCACAGCATGATGCTGCCACCACCATGCTTCACCGTAGGGATGGTGACAGGTTTCCTCCAGACGTGACGCTTGGCATTAAGGCCAAAGAGTTGAATCTTGGTTTCATCAGATCAGGGAATCTTGTTTCACATGGTCTGAGATTATTTTGGTGCCTGTTGGCAAACTCCAAGCAGGCTGTCATGTGCCTTTTATTGAGGAGTGGCTTCTGTATGGCCTGATTGGGGGTGTGCTGCAGAGATGGCCGTCCTTCTGGAAGGTTCTACCATCCTGGTTAAATAAAGGTTAAATAAAAAATAAAATAAAAAATATGCAGCAGCTCTATAGAGATGAGATGATGACTTGGAATTAAATAAAGTCATCAAATAAAACAAATATTTTATTAAAGCAAAGTGAATAAATGATGGTTAAATATTCTAGCTAACTAACTGGCTGAATAAGTTGACGACGGACTCGCTCAAGCTGTCGGGACTAACCCACAACGTTAGACACGGACACAAATGATCTGCTTGGCGTGTTGACACACTGGTAGTTTGTTGTGGCCGAGTATTGGTGCTAAACCGTGTTATTGGAGCCTGGCATGCTAGTTGGCTATGGCGTCATAGGACTAGGTGCCCTGGACGGTTTTCACAGAAGAATACTGTACCAAGTTAGCTAGCTGAATAAACTAAGTTAGTCTATTCCTAGAAAACATTGAACCGCTGTAGTTTACAACAATTATAGTTTCTGAGGTGGAAGTTGGGAGAGTTATATTTGGGTGTTTCAGTGAAACGTAAGTGAGGGAGGCCCCGCTCTCTCGCTTTCCCAGATGTTTAGTTCATTTCATTCCGATCTCCTCTGCATTATTGTAGCCATTTTCTGTAGCCTGTCAACTATGCGTCTGTCTATCCCTGTTCTCTCCTCTCTGCACAGGCTATACAAACGCCTCACACCGCGTGGCTGCTGCCTCTCTAACCTGGTGGTCCCTGCACGCACCACCCACGTGGAGTTCCAGGTCTCCAGCAGCCTCTGGAACTGCCATTCTGCGGCCAACAAGGCAGAGTTCATCTCAGCCTATGCTACCCTCCAGTCCCTCGACTTCTTGGCGCTGACGGAAACGTGGATTACCACTGAAAACACTGCTACTCCTACTGCTCTCTCCTCGTCTGACCATGTGTTTTCGCATACCCCGAGAGCATCTGGTCAGCGGGGTGGTGGCACAGGAATCCTCATCTCTCCCAAGTTGACATTCTCTCTTTTTCCCCTAACCCATCTGTCTATCTCCTCATTTGAATTCCATGCTGTCACAGTCACTAGCCCATTCAAGCTTAACATCCTTATCATTTATCGCCCTCCAGGTTCCCTTGGAGAGTTCATCAATGAGCTTGAAGCCTTGATAAATTCCTTTCCTGAGGATGGCTCACCCCTCACAGTTCTGGGTGACTTTAATCTCCCTACGTCTACCTTTGACTCATTTCTCTCTGCCTCCTTCTTTCCACTCCTCTCCTCTTTTGACCTCACCCTCTCACCGTCCCCCCCTACTCACAAGGCAGGCAATACGCTTGACCTCATCTTTACTAGATGCTGTTCTTCTACTAATCTCACTGCAACTCCCCTCCATGTCTCCGACCACTACTTTGTATCCTTTTCTCTCTCGCTCTCCTCCAACACTACTCACTCTGCCCCTACACAGATGGTAATGCGCCATCGCAACCTTCGCTCTCTCTCTCCCGCTACTCTCTCCTCTTCCATCCTATCATCTCTTCCCTCTGCTCAATCCTTCTCCCTCCAATCTCCTGATTCTGTCTCCTCAACCCTCCTCTCCTCCATTTCTGCATCCTTTGACTCTCTATGTCCCCTATCCTCCCGGCCAGCTCGGTCCTCCCCTCCAGCTCCGTGGCTTGATGACTCATTGCGAGCTCACAGAACAGGGCTCCGGGCAGCCGAGCGGAAATGGAGGAAAACTAGACTCCCTGCGGACCTGGCATCTTTTCACTCCCTCCTCTCTACATTTTCTTCCTCTGTTTCTGCTGCTAAAGCCACTTTCTACCACTCTAAATTCCAAGCATCTGCCTCTAACCCTAGGAAGCTTTTTGCCACCTTCTCCTCCCTGCTGAATCCCCCCCCCCCCCCCTCGCCCGCTTGACCCTATCCCCTCCTCTCTTCTCCAGACCATTTCCGGAGACCTTCTCCCTTACCTCACCTCGCTGATCAACTCATCCTTGACCGCTGGCTATGTCCCTTCCGTCTTCAAGAGAGCGAGTGTTGCACCCCTTCTCAAAAAACCTACACTCGATCCCTCTGATGTCAACAACTACAGACCAGTATCCCTTCTTTCTTTTCTCTCCAAAACTCTTGAGCGTGCCGTCTTTAGCCAACTCTCTTGCTATCTCTCTCAGAATTACCTTCTTGATCCAAACCAGTCAGGTTTCAAGACTGGTCATTCAACTGAGACTGCTCTTCTCTGTGTCACAGAGGCTCTCCGCACTGCTAAAGCTAACTCTCTCTCCTCTGCTCTTGTCCTTCTAGACCTGTCTGCTGCCTTTGATACTGTGAACCATCAGATCCTCCTCTCCACCCTCTCCGAGTTGGGCATCTCCGGCGCGGCTCACTCTTGGATTGCGTCCTACCTGACAGGTCGCTCCTACCAAGTGGCGTGGCGAGAATCTGTCTCCGCACCACGTGCTCTCACCACTGGTGTCCCCCAGGGCTCAGTTCTAGGCCCTCTCCTATTCTCGCTATACACCAAGTCACTTGGCTCTGTCATATCCTCACATGGCCTCTCCTATCATTGCTACGCAGATGACACACAACTAATCTTCTCCTTTCCACCTTCTCATAACCAGGTGGCGAATCGCATCTCTGCATGTCTGGCAGACATATCAGTGTGGATGATGGATCACCCCACCTCTTTAAGGAATACCTGGGATAGGATAAAGTAATCCTTCTACCCCCCCCCCCCCCCACAAAAAAAAAAAAACAACAACCATATTGTAAAGTGGTTATCCCACTGGCTATAAGGTGAATGCACCAATTTGTAAGTCGCTCTGGATAAGAGCGTCTGCTAAATGACGTAAATGTAAATGTAAATAAGCAGTAATGGGGTTAAAGGTCACTACCATCACAGGACTGTTATTAATCGTTTTTATTCTGTTGTTAAAGCATTCAACCCACATAATGCATAATGAATAGTGTATTAAATGTCTAAAACAATTATTGAAACCAAAATCGAAAAACCGTGATTATTAGTTTTATAATCGAACCGAAACTGAACAGACCTCAAAATAGCACTGATCACCTCATCAGTAGTGTGCTTTTGTGTGTGTAAAAGAAGCATCCTCGGTAGTGTGTCAAAAAGGATCACCCTTTAACCCCTGTCCAGTCCAGTGTGTGTTGGTGCAGGAATGTCCCTCTAGCCAGCAGATCAGATGAGCCTGTGAGGCTCTCAGGCTTAGTGCATGAACAGTTTTTCCATTCTCAGAGAACAGATGATTCAGGCAGTCCTGGAGTGATGTCATCCATAAAGCCTCCTTCCTGGTCCCGGACTCAACTTCAACAATGCCCCAAAACAACTCTGAAATGAGCCTCTCATCCGCACAACTATGATCCTTATACCCGAGTGGGGTACTCAGAGTGCTGTGGGCCCCTCATTCAGGTGTCTGGTTTAGCCAAAATACAGAGCTTTTTTTTTTTCTGAGCAACATTACATGTGGTGATTTTATGTGCAAAATGTGTAGGCCTAGTATTATTGCTTAATAAACAATAATGTATTGACAACTTTTAATACATTTCCTGGGTGTAATTTTGTTTCAACGTAGTGAAAATGTTCTCTATGAGAATTGGTTTGCTTTTCTACAGTTGACTTTGAATCATACTGCGTTGACAAAGTTTACAATAAACTGATTATGGATGCGTGAGTCGATGACAGTATGTTACTGCATTCTCTGAAACTGTCGCGCAAATGATTAACTTCTGGCTTATTGCACATGCCTATCCTAGTTGACATGACAGGTTATGAATGGTGTACCGAAAATCAAAAACTTGTAACGATTACAGAACCATTGTTGGAAATGTTGCAGTTCTACAGTATGGTCTCCTTCTGGACGGATATGAGATACGGCAACCCGGTGAATCAAATCCTCTACTTCACCATGCGTGAAAACATGCACTCTCTCTGACTAGATTTCCCGTAGAAACCATTCAATGATGATAAAACTCACCACTTTGAAGAGGCCTGCTTCGATGTTTTTCCTAGTTACGTACCAGACTTCCAGTTGACTAATCAATCGCATAAATCTCAGAACGGGGCGGGTGTGTAACGTAGAACGGTGTACGGTGTTGGTGCAGTCGAGCAGTAGCGCACGTTACGTACCGTCGATGCTCCTGCGCTGGGCAAGCTCAACCACGTCCGCCGGGGGAGGGGCACATGGACTGTCCCAAGCAATAGAAACGAGTTCCAAATAAAACAGTCAGCCCAAGAGACTCGGAAAACAATGGCATTTATTAGCATATATCTTTGGTAAACAGGACACACAACTATAAGCAACTAAAAGCTGCATAAAAGGATTCAAATGATGTCTTACATTTATCACAAAAAAAAGTAGGTTTAGGTTATAATCTGCAGATCTCAATAGACAGAGGCTATATCTAATAAAACAAATAAAGCATAAAATAACGCTTTAAAACATTATGTTACGCAATACAGTGTGTTTCAAAAGAAACATCTCTAAAAAGGCACTTCGGTTTATTTGTAGCTGGTTTTGAGAGAACGGTCTTCGAAAGAACAGTCTTTGAAAGAACGGTCTTTGAAAGAACTGTCTGAGAGAACTGTCTTTGAAAGAACGGTCTTTGAAAGAACTGTCTGAGAGAACTGTCTTTGAGAGAACAGTCTTTGAGAGAACGGTCTTTGAGAGAACGGTCTTTGAGAGAACGGTCTTGTGCTGCCATCTTCTAGATCATGGAAAATGACAACCACTGAAAATAGAAATTGAATACAATCAATATATTAGAACAATAATTAGTCTACTGCTAGACCTATATGAGTTGATTATAAATTACAATTTAAAGTTCTCACCTGGTGGAAATCCAATTCAATATAGCCAGTATCATCAATGTCAATCTTCTTGAAGACTTCTGCGAGGTTGAGAGAGGTTCAGATGTAAGCATCTATAACACACACTCTGATCAAAGCTTTCCTTTTGATCCTAATCTGACGGGTTCTCCACAACTCCCAAAAGTAACCCACATATTAAAAAAAGGTACAGTCTGCAATATTTACTACTGTTACACTCCATGGCCATCACTCAGCTTTATAGGCAAACAAGTGCCGGGCGGGGCTGCCGTTTGGCTGAAACACAAATTCAGGATTGTGGCATTAAGACGTTCTACTCACTGAACATCATCTCCAGGCGCATGACGCAGGCCACAAAGTTATCAAAGTCAATGGTCATGTCAGCCTCTCCATACCGAGCCGCCAGAACCTGGTGGAGAGTGTTGTTCAGGCTGAAACCTGATGGAAGATAGATTATATATCATCAGAACCTGGTGGAAGGTAGATTATATATCATCAGAACCTGATGGAAGGTAAATTATATATCATCAGAACCTGGTGGAAGGTAGATTATATATCATCAGAACCTGGTGGAAGGTAGATTATATATCATCAGAACCTGGTGGAAGGTAGATTATATATCATCAGAACCTGGTGGAAGGTAGATTATATATCATCAGAACCTGGTGGAAGGTAGATTATATATCATCAGAACCTGGTGGAAGGTAGATTATATATCATCAGAACCTGGTGGAAGGTAGATTATATATCATCAGAACCTGGTGGAAGGTAGATTATATGTATGTGTAACTGATAAGATGCACGCTGCATGTTAATGTTTTTAAATGTATGTAAATTGTAAAGTTTCTTTTTTCTGTAATGTCTTTTTCATTATGTGTCGGACCCCACTAAGACTAGCTGTCGCCATTGTCGTCGGGTAATGGGGATCCTAATAATAAAATGGATACTGTATATATAATCAGGGGTGGAAATGGAACACTCTGGGAAACATCCAATGTAAAATCCTTGAATTCAGTGAATTTTTACATGTCAAAATGAATGATGAAGTCACTCCTTGAATTCAATGTAAAATGCACATCTTTGGAGTTCAAAATCATTTTCCAGCGGGAACCCGGGTTCCCCTGGGATTTCACTCCGAGAACCTGGTAATATACAGAATAACGTCTGTAATACAATATAGAGTATAACGTCTGTAATATAATATATAGTATAATGTATGTAATATAATATGCAGTATAATGTATGTAATATAATATGCAGTATAATGTCTATAATATAATATGCAGTATAATGTCTGTAATATAATATGCAGTATAATGTCTATAATATAATATGCAGTATAATGTCTGTAATATAATATATAGTATAATGTATGTAATATAATATGCAGTATAATGTCTATAATATAATATGCAGTATAATGTATGCCACTTAGCTTTTATCAAAGTGACAGAAGACAGTGCATACATTAGTGACCCCTGATTATTTGTGTAAATGACGTTTATTTCATGTCCACAAACCTGCTTTGCTCAAGGCCATCCTCATCTCTGGTGTGCTCATACAGCCAGACCCATCAATGTCATT
Source organism: Coregonus lavaretus (assembly GCF_964263955.1). Taxonomy (NCBI): domain Eukaryota; kingdom Metazoa; phylum Chordata; class Actinopteri; order Salmoniformes; family Salmonidae; genus Coregonus; species Coregonus lavaretus. The sequence continues at coordinate 15,721 of NW_028159170.1, forward strand.
GTTCTTATAGATGGACTGGGGGAGGGAGGGAGAGAGAGAGAGGGAGGGAGGGGAGGGAGGGAGAGAGAGAGGAAGAGAAAGACAGAGGGAGG
>NW_028159169.1:0-40000 GCF_964263955.1 Coregonus lavaretus
AGGGTTAGTTGGTATAGTGGTGAGGTTTTAATGGGTGTAGGGTTAGTTGGGATAGTGGTGAGGTTTTAATGGGTGTAGTGTTAGTTGGTATAGTGGAGAGGTTTTAATGGGTGTAGTGTTAGTTGGTATAGTGGTGAGGTTTTAATGGGTGTAGTGTTAGTTGGTAGAGAGGTTTTAATGGGTGTAGGGTTAGTTGGTATAGTGGTGAGGTTTTAATGGGTGTAGGGTTAGTTGGTATAGTGGTAAGGTTTTAATGGGTGTAGGGTTAGTTGGTATAGTGGTGAGGTTTTAATGGGTGTAGGGTTAGTTGGTATAGTGGTGAGGTTTTAATGGGTGTAGGGTTAGTTGGTAGAGAGGTTTTAATGGGTGTAGGGTTAGTTGGTATAGTGGTGAGGTTTTAAAAGGTGTAGGGTTAGTTGGTATAGTGGTGAGGTTTTAATGGGTGTAGTGTTAGTTGGTATAGTGGTGAGGTTTTAATGGGTGTAGGGTTAGTTGGTATAGTGAGGAGGTTTTAATGGGTGTAGTGTTAGTTGGTATAGTGGTGAGGTTTTAACGGGTGTAAGGTTAGTTGGTATAGTGGTGAGGTTTTAAAAGGTGTAGGGTTAGTTGGTATAGAGGTTGTAATGGGTGTAGGGTTAGTTGGTATAGTGGTGAGGTTTTAATGGGTGTAGGGTTAGTTGGTATAGTGGTGAGGTTTTAATGGGTGTAGGGTTAGTTGGGATAGTGGTGAGGTTTTAATGGGTGTAGTGTTAGTTGGTATAGTGGTGAGGTTTTAATGGGTGTAGGGTTAGTTGGTATAGTGGTGAGGTTTTAATGGGTGTAGGGTTAGTTGGTATAGTGGTGAGGTTTTAATGGGTGTAGGGTTAGTTGGTAGAGAGGTTTTAATGGGTGTAGGGTTAGTTGGTATAGTGGTGAGGTTTTAATGGGTGTAGGGTTAGTTGGTATAGAGGTGAGGTTTTAATTGGTGTAGTGTTAGTTGGTATAGTGGTGAGGTTTTAATGGGTGTAGGGTTAGTTGGTATAGTGGAGAGGTTTTAATGGGTGTAGGGTTAGTTGGTATAGTGGTGAGGTTTTAATGGGTGTAGGGTTAGTTGGTATAGTGGTGAGGTTTTAATGGGTGTAGTGTTAGTTGGTAGAGAGGTTTTAATGGGTGTAGTGTTAGTTGGTATAGTGGTGAGGTTTTAATGGGTGTAGGGTTAGTTGGTATAGTGGTGAGGTTTTAATGGGTGTAGGGTTAGTTGGTATAGTGGTGAGGTTTAAAGGGTGTAGGGTTAGTTGGGATAGTGGTGAGGTTTTAATGGGTGTAGGGTTAGTTGGTATAGTGGTGAGGTTTTAATGGGTGTAGGGTTAGTTGGTATAGTGGTGAGGTTTAAAGGGTGTAGGGTTAGTTGGTATAGTGGTGAGGTTTTAATGGGTGTAGGGTTAGTTGGTATAGTGGTGAGGTTTTAAAAGGTGTAGGGTTAGTTGGTATAGAGGTTTTAATGGGTGTAGTGTTAGTTGGTATAGAGGTGAGGTTTTAATGGGTGTAGGGTTAGTTGGTATAGTGGAGAGGTTTTAATGGGTGTAGGGTTAGTTGGTATAGTGGTAAGGTTTTAATGGGTGTAGGGTTAGTTGGTATAGTGGTGAGGTTTTAATGGGTGTAGGGTTAGTTGGTAGAGAGGTTTTAATGGGTGTAGGGTTAGTTGGTATAGTGAGGAGGTTTTAATGGGTGTAGTGTTAGTTGGTATAGTGGTGAGGTTTTAATGGGTGTAGGGTTAGTTGGTATAGTGGTGAGGTTTTAAAAGGTGTAGGGTTAGTTGGTATAGAGGTTGTAATGGGTGTAGGGTTAGTTGGTATAGTGGTGAGGTTTTAATGGGTGTAGGGTTAGTTGGTATAGTGGTGAGGTTTTAATGGGTGTAGGGTTAGTTGGGATAGTGGTGAGGTTTTAATGGGTGTAGTGTTAGTTGGTATAGTGGTGAGGTTTTAATGGGTGTAGGGTTAGTTGGTATAGTGGTGAGGTTTTAATGGGTGTAGTGTTAGTTGGTAGAGAGGTTTTAATGGGTGTAGTGTTAGTTGGTATAGTGGTGAGGTTTTAATGGGTGTAGGGTTAGTTGGTATAGTGGTGAGGTTTTAATGGGTGTAGGGTTAGTTGGTATAGTGGGGAGGTTTTAATGGGTGTAGTGTTAGTTGGTACAGTGGTGAGGTTTTAATGGGTGTAGGGTTAGTTGGTATAGTGGTGAGGTTTTAATGGGTGTAGGGTTAGTTGGGATAGTGGTGAGGTTTTAATGGGTGTAGGGTTAGTTGGTACAGTGGTGAGGTTTTAATGGGTGTAGGGTTAGTTGGGATAGTGGTGAGGTTTTAATGGGTGTAGGGTTAGTTGGTATAGTGGTGAGGTTTTAAAAGGTGTAGGGTTAGTTGGTATAGAGGTTGTAATGGGTGTAGGGTTAGTTGGTATAGTGGTGAGGTTTTAATGGGTGTAGGGTTAGTTGGTATAGTGGTGAGGTTTTAATGGGTGTAGGGTTAGTTGGTATAGTGGAGAGGTTTTAATGGGTTTAGTGTTAGTTGGTATAGTGGTGAGGTTTTAATGGGTGTAGGGTTAGTTGGTAGAGAGGTTTTAATGGGTGTAGGGTTAGTTGGTATAGTGGTGAGGTTTTAATGGGTGTAGGGTTAGTTGGTATAGTGGTGAGGTTTTAATGGGTGTAGGGTTAGTTGGTAGAGAGGTTTTAATGGGTGTAGTGTTAGTTGGTATAGTGGAGAGGTTTTAATGGGTGTAGGGTTAGTTGGTATAGTGGTAAGGTTTTAATGGGTGTAGGGTTAGTTGGTATAGTGGTGAGGTTTTAATGGGTGTAGGGTTAGTTGGTAGAGAGGTTTTAATGGGTGTAGGGTTAGTTGGTATAGTGAGGAGGTTTTAATGGGTGTAGTGTTAGTTGGTATAGTGGTGAGGTTTTAATGGGTGTAGGGTTAGTTGGTATAGTGGTGAGGTTTTAAAAGGTGTAGGGTTAGTTGGTATAGTGGTGAGGTTTTAATGGGTGTAGTGTTAGTTGGTATAGTGGTGAGGTTTTAATGGGTGTAGGGTTAGTTGGTATAGTGGTGAGGTTTTAATGGGTGTAGTGTTAGTTGGGATAGTGGTGAGGTTTTAATGGGTGTAGGGTTAGTTGGTATAGTGGTGAGGTTTTAATGGGTGTAGTGTTAGTTGGTATAGTGGTGAGGTTTTAATGGGTGTAGTGTTAGTTGGGATAGTGGTGAGGTTTTAATGGGTGTAGTGTTAGTTGGTAGAGAGGTTTTAATGGGTGTAGTGTTAGTTGGTAGAGAGGTTTTAATGGGTGTAGGGTTAGTTGGTATAGTGGTGAGGTTTTAATGGGTGTAGGGTTAGTTGGTATAGTGGTGAGGTTTTAATGGGTGTAGGGTTAGTTGGTATAGTGGTGAGGTTTAAAGGGTGTAGGGTTAGTTGGTATAGTGGTGAGGTTTTAATGGGTGTAGGGTTAGTTGGTATAGTGGTGAGGTTTTAATGGGTGTAGTGTTAGTTGGTATAGAGGTTTTAATGGGTGTAGTGTTAGTTGGTAGAGAGATTTTAATGGGTGTAGTGTTAGTTGGTAGAGAGATTTTAATGGGTGTAGGGTTAGTTGGTATAGTGGAGAGGTTTTAATGGGTGTAGTGTTAGTTGGTATAGTGGTGAGGTTTTAATGGGTGTAGGGTTAGTTGGTATAGTGGTGAGGTTTTAATGGGTGTAGGGTTAGTTGGTAGAGAGGTTTTAATGGGTGTAGGGTTAGTTGGTATAGTGGTGAGGTTTTAAAAGGTGTAGGGTTAGTTGGTATAGAGGTTGTAATGGGTGTAGTGTTAGTTGGTATAGTGGAGAGGTTTTAATGGGTGTAGTGTTAGTTGGTATAGTGGTGAGGTTTTAATGGGTGTAGGGTTAGTTGGTATAGTGGTGAGGTTTTAATGGGTGTAGGGTTAGTTGGTATAGTGGTGAGGTTTTAATGGGTGTAGGGTTAGTTGGTATAGAGGTTTTAATGGGTGTAGTGTTAGTTGGTATAGTGGTGAGGTTTTAAAAGGTGTAGGGTTAGTTGGTATAGTGGTGAGGTTTTAATGGGTGTAGGGTTAGTTGGTATAGTGGTGAGGTTTTAATGGGTGTAGGGTTAGTTGGTAGAGAGGTTGTAATGGGTGTAGTGTTAGTTGGTATAGTGGAGAGGTTTTAATGGGTGTAGTGTTAGTTGGTATAGTGGTGAGGTTTTAATGGGTGTAGGGTTAGTTGGTATAGTGGTGAGGTTTTAATGGGTGTAGTGTTAGTTGGTATAGAGGTTTTAATGGGTGTAGGGTTAGTTGGTATAGTGGTGAGGTTTTAATGGGTGTAGTGTTAGTTGGTATAGTGGTGAGGTTTTAATGGGTGTAGGGTTAGTTGGTAGAGAGGTTTTAATGGGTGTAGTGTTAGTTGGTATAGTGGTGAGGTTGTAATGGGTGTAGGGTTAGTTGGTATAGAGGTGAGGTTTTAATGGGTGTAGGGTTAGTTGGTATAGTGGTAAGGTTTTAATGGGTGTAGGGTTAGTTGGTATAGTGGTGAGGTTTTAATGGGTGTAGGGTTAGTTGGTAGAGAGGTTTTAATGGGTGTAGGGTTAGTTGGTATAGTGGTGAGGTTTTAAAAGGTGTAGGGTTAGTTGGTATAGTGGTGAGGTTTTAATGGGTGTAGTGTTAGTTGGTATAGTGGTGAGGTTTTAATGGGTGTAGGGTTAGTTGGTATAGTGGTGAGGTTTTAATGGGTGCAGTGTTAGTTGGGATAGTGGTGAGGTTTTAATGGGTGTAGGGTTAGTTGGTATAGTGGTGAGGTTTTAATGGGTGTAGTGTTAGTTGGTATAGTGGTGAGGTTTTAATGGGTGTAGTGTTAGTTGGGATAGTGGTGAGGTTTTAATGGGTGTAGTGTTAGTTGGTAGAGAGGTTTTAATGGGTGTAGTGTTAGTTGGTAGAGAGGTTTTAATGGGTGTAGGGTTAGTTGGTATAGTGGTGAGGTTTTAATGGGTGTAGGGTTAGTTGGTATAGTGGTGAGGTTTTAATGGGTGTAGGGTTAGTTGGTATAGTGGTGAGGTTTTAATGGGTGTAGGGTTAGTTGGTAGAGAGGTTTTAATGGGTGTAGGGTTAGTTGGTATAGTGGTGAGGTTTTAATGGGTGTAGGGTTAGTTGGTAGAGAGGTTTTAATGGGTGTAGGGTTAGTTGGTATAGTGGTGAGGTTTTAAAAGGTGTAGGGTTAGTTGGTATAGAGGTTGTAATGGGTGTAGTGTTAGTTGGTATAGTGGAGAGGTTTTAATGGGTGTAGGGTTAGTTGGTATAGTGGTAAGGTTTTAATGGGTGTAGGGTTAGTTGGTATAGTGGTGAGGTTTTAATGGGTGTAGGGTTAGTTGGTAGAGAGGTTTTAATGGGTGTAGGGTTAGTTGGTATAGTGGTGAGGTTTTAAAAGGTGTAGGGTTAGTTGGTATAGTGGTGAGGTTTTAATGGGTGTAGTGTTAGTTGGTATAGTGGTGAGGTTTTAATGGGTGTAGGGTTAGTTGGTATAGTGGTGAGGTTTTAATGGGTGTAGTGTTAGTTGGGATAGTGGTGAGGTTTTAATGGGTGTAGGGTTAGTTGGTATAGTGGTGAGGTTTTAATGGGTGTAGTGTTAGTTGGTATAGTGGTGAGGTTTTAATGGGTGTAGTGTTAGTTGGGATAGTGGTGAGGTTTTAATGGGTGTAGTGTTAGTTGGTAGAGAGGTTTTAATGGGTGTAGTGTTAGTTGGTAGAGAGGTTTTAATGGGTGTAGGGTTAGTTGGTATAGTTGTGAGGTTTTAATGGGTGTAGGGTTAGTTGGTATAGTGGTGAGGTTTTAATGGGTGTAGGGTTAGTTGGTATAGTGGTGAGGTTTAAAGGGTGTAGGGTTAGTTGGTATAGTGGTGAGGTTTTAATGGGTGTAGGGTTAGTTGGTATAGTGGTGAGGTTTTAATGGGTGTAGTGTTAGTTGGTATAGAGGTTTTAATGGGTGTAGTGTTAGTTGGTAGAGAGATTTTAATGGGTGTAGTGTTAGTTGGTAGAGAGATTTTAATGGGTGTAGTGTTAGTTGGTATAGTGGAGAGGTTTTAATGGGTGTAGGGTTAGTTGGTATAGTGGTAAGGTTTTAATGGGTGTAGGGTTAGTTGGTATAGTGGTGAGGTTTTAATGGGTGTAGGGTTAGTTGGTAGAGAGGTTTTAATGGGTGTAGGGTTAGTTGGTATAGTGGGGAGGTTTTAATGGGTGTAGTGTTAGTTGGTATAGTGGTGAGGTTTTAATGGGTGTAGGGTTAGTTGGTATAGTGGTGAGGTTTTAAAAGGTGTAGGGTTAGTTGGTATAGAGGTTGTAATGGGTGTAGGGTAGTTGGTATAGTGGTGAGGTTTTAATGGGTGTAGGGTTAGTTGGTATAGTGGTGAGGTTTTAATGGGTGTAGGGTTAGTTGGTATAGTGGTGAGGTTTTAATGGGTGTAGTGTTAGTTGGTATAGTGGTGAGGTTTTAATGGGTGTAGGGTTAGTTGGTATAGTGGTGAGGTTTTAATGGGTGTAGGGTTAGTTGGTATAGTGGTGAGGTTTTAATGGGTGTAGTGTTAGTTGGTATAGTGGTGAGGTTTTAATGGGTGTAGTGTTAGTTGGTATAGTGGAGAGGTTTTAATGGGTGTATTGTTAGTTGGTATAGAGGTGAGGTTTTAATGGGTGTAGGGTTAGTTGGTAGAGAGGTTTTAATGGGTGTAGTGTTAGTTGGTATAGTGGAGAGGTTTTAATGGGTGTAGGGTTAGTTGGTATAGTGGTGAGGTTTTAATGGGTGTAGGGTTAGTTGGTAGAGAGGTTTTAATGGGTGTAGTGTTAGTTGGTATAGTGGTGAGGTTTTAATGGGTGTAGGGTTAGTTGGTAGAGAGGTTTTAATGGGTGTAGGGTTAGTTGGTATAGTGGTGAGGTTTTAATGGGTGTAGTGTTAGTTGGTAGAGAGGTTTTAATGGGTGTAGGGTTAGTTGGTATAGTGAGGAGGTTTTAATGGGTGTAGTGTTAGTTGGTATAGTGGTGAGGTTTTAATGGGTGTAGGGTTAGTTGGTATAGTGGTGAGGTTTTAATGGGTGTAGGGTTAGTTGGTATAGAGGTGAGGTTTTAATGGGTGTAGGGTTAGTTGGTATAGTGGTAAGGTTTTAATGGGTGTAGGGTTAGTTGGTATAGTGGTGAGGTTTTAATGGGTGTAGGGTTAGTTGGTAGAGAGGTTTTAATGGGTGTAGGGTTAGTTGGTATAGTGGTGAGGTTTTAAAAGGTGTAGGGTTAGTTGGTATAGTGGTGAGGTTTTAATGGGTGTAGTGTTAGTTGGTATAGTGGTGAGGTTTTAATGGGTGTAGGGTTAGTTGGTATAGTGGTGAGGTTTTAATGGGTGTAGGGTTAGTTGGTAGAGAGGTTTTAATGGGTGTAGGGTTAGTTGGTATAGTGGTGAGGTTTTAATGGGTGTAGTGTTAGTTGGGATAGTGGTGAGGTTTTAATGGGTGTAGGGTTAGTTGGTATAGTGGTGAGGTTTTAATGGGTGTAGTGTTAGTTGGTATAGTGGTGAGGTTTTAATGGGTGTAGTGTTAGTTGGGATAGTGGTGAGGTTTTAATGGGTGTAGTGTTAGTTGGTAGAGAGGTTTTAATGGGTGTAGTGTTAGTTGGTAGAGAGGTTTTAATGGGTGTAGGGTTAGTTGGTATAGTGGTGAGGTTTTAATGGGTGTAGGGTTAGTTGGTATAGTGGTGAGGTTTTAATGGGTGTAGGGTTAGTTGGTATAGTGGTGAGGTTTAAAGGGTGTAGGGTTAGTTGGTATAGTGGTGAGGTTTTAATGGGTGTAGGGTTAGTTGGTATAGTGGTGAGGTTTTAATGGGTGTAGTGTTAGTTGGTATAGAGGTTTTAATGGGTGTAGTGTTAGTTGGTAGAGAGATTTTAATGGGTGTAGTGTTAGTTGGTATAGTGGTGAGGTTTTAATGGGTGTAGGGTTAGTTGGTATAGTGGAGAGGTTTTAATGGGTGTAGTGTTAGTTGGTATAGAGGTGAGGTTTTAATGGGTGTAGGGTTAGTTGGTAGAGAGGTTTTAATGGGTGTAGTGTTAGTTGGTATAGTGGAGAGGTTTTAATGGGTGTAGGGTTAGTTGGTATAGTGGAGAGGTTTTAATGGGTGTAGGGTTAGTTGGTATAGTGGTGAGGTTTTAATGGGTGTAGGGTTAGTTGGTATAGTGGTGAGGTTTTAATGGGTGTAGGGTTAGTTGGTATAGTGGTGAGGTTTTAATGGGTGTAGGGTTAGTTGGTAGAGAGGTTTTAATGGGTGTAGTGTTAGTTGGTATAGTGGTGAGGTTTTAATGGGTGTAGGGTTAGTTGGTATAGTGGTAAGGTTTTAATGGGTGTAGGGTTAGTTGGTATAGTGGTGAGGTTTTAATGGGTGTAGGGTTAGTTGGTAGAGAGGTTTTAATGGGTGTAGGGTTAGTTGGTATAGTGGTGAGGTTTTAAAAGGTGTAGGGTTAGTTGGTATAGTGGTGAGGTTTTAATGGGTGTAGTGTTAGTTGGTATAGTGGTGAGGTTTTAATGGGTGTAGGGTTAGTTGGTATAGTGGTGAGGTTTTAATGGGTGTAGTGTTAGTTGGGATAGTGGTGAGGTTTTAATGGGTGTAGGGTTAGTTGGTATAGTGGTGAGGTTTTAATGGGTGTAGTGTTAGTTGGTATAGTGGTGAGGTTTTAATGGGTGTAGTGTTAGTTGGGATAGTGGTGAGGTTTTAATGGGTGTAGTGTTAGTTGGTAGAGAGGTTTTAATGGGTGTAGTGTTAGTTGGTAGAGAGGTTTTAATGGGTGTAGGGTTAGTTGGTATAGTGGTGAGGTTTTAATGGGTGTAGGGTTAGTTGGTATAGTGGTGAGGTTTTAATGGGTGTAGGGTTAGTTGGTATAGTGGTGAGGTTTAAAGGGTGTAGGGTTAGTTGGTATAGTGGTGAGGTTTTAATGGGTGTAGGGTTAGTTGGTATAGTGGTGAGGTTTTAATGGGTGTAGTGTTAGTTGGTATAGAGGTTTTAATGGGTGTAGTGTTAGTTGGTATAGTGGTAAGGTTTTAATGGGTGTAGGGTTAGTTGGTATAGTGGTGAGGTTTTAATGGGTGTAGGGTTAGTTGGTATAGTGGGGAGGTTTTAATGGGTGTAGTGTTAGTTGGTATAGTGGTGAGGTTTTAATGGGTGTAGGGTTAGTTGGTATAGTGGTGAGGTTTTAAAAGGTGTAGGGTTAGTTGGTATAGTGGTGAGGTTTTAATGGGTGTAGTGTTAGTTGGTATAGTGGTGAGGTTTTAATGGGTGTAGTGTTAGTTGGTAGAGAGGTTTTAATGGGTGTAGTGTTAGTTGGTAGAGAGGTTTTAATGGGTGTAGGGTTAGTTGGTATAGTGGTGAGGTTTTAATGGGTGTAGGGTTAGTTGGTATAGTGGTGAGGTTTTAATGGGTGTAGGGTTAGTTGGTATAGTGGTGAGGTTTTAATGGGTGTAGGGTTAGTTGGTAGAGAGGTTTTAATGGGTGTAGTGTTAGTTGGTATAGTGGTAAGGTTTTAATGGGTGTAGGGTTAGTTGGTATAGTGGTGAGGTTTTAATGGGTGTAGGGTTAGTTGGTAGAGAGGTTTTAATGGGTGTAGGGTTAGTTGGTATAGTGGGGAGGTTTTAATGGGTGTAGTGTTAGTTGGTATAGTGGTGAGGTTTTAATGGGTGTAGGGTTAGTTGGTATAGTGGTGAGGTTTTAAAAGGTGTAGGGTTAGTTGGTATAGAGGTTGTAATGGGTGTAGGGTAGTTGGTATAGTGGTGAGGTTTTAATGGGTGTAGGGTTAGTTGGTATAGTGGTGAGGTTTTAATGGGTGTAGGGTTAGTTGGGATAGTGGTGAGGTTTTAATGGGTGTAGTGTTAGTTGGTATAGTGGAGAGGTTTTAATGGGTGTAGGGTTAGTTGGTATAGTGGTGAGGTTTTAATGGGTGTAGGGTTAGTTGGTATAGTGGTAAGGTTTTAATGGGTGTAGGGTTAGTTGGTATAGTGGTGAGGTTTTAATGGGTGTAGGGTTAGTTGGTAGAGAGGTTTTAATGGGTGTAGGGTTAGTTGGTATAGTGGTGAGGTTTTAAAAGGTGTAGGGTTAGTTGGTATAGTGGTGAGGTTTTAATGGGTGTAGTGTTAGTTGGTATAGTGGTGAGGTTTTAATGGGTGTAGGGTTAGTTGGTATAGTGGTGAGGTTTTAATGGGTGTAGTGTTAGTTGGGATAGTGGTGAGGTTTTAATGGGTGTAGGGTTAGTTGGTATAGTGGTGAGGTTTTAATGGGTGTAGTGTTAGTTGGTATAGTGGTGAGGTTTTAATGGGTGTAGTGTTAGTTGGGATAGTGGTGAGGTTTTAATGGGTGTAGTGTTAGTTGGTAGAGAGGTTTTAATGGGTGTAGTGTTAGTTGGTAGAGAGGTTTTAATGGGTGTAGGGTTAGTTGGTATAGTGGTGAGGTTTTAATGGGTGTAGGGTTAGTTGGTATAGTGGTGAGGTTTTAATGGGTGTAGGGTTAGTTGGTATAGTGGTGAGGTTTAAAGGGTGTAGGGTTAGTTGGTATAGTGGTGAGGTTTTAATGGGTGTAGGGTTAGTTGGTATAGTGGTGAGGTTTTAATGGGTGTAGGGTTAGTTGGTATAGAGGTTTTAATGGGTGTAGTGTTAGTTGGTAGAGAGATTTTAATGGGTGTAGTGTTAGTTGGTAGAGAGATTTTAATGGGTGTAGTGTTAGTTGGTATAGTGGTGAGGTTTTAATGGGTGTAGGGTTAGTTGGTATAGTGGTGAGGTTTTAATGGGTGTAGTGTTAGTTGGTATAGTGGTGAGGTTTTAATGGGTGTAGTGTTAGTTGGTATAGTGGTGAGGTTTTAATGGGTGTAGTGTTAGTTGGTAGATGGCTTTTAATGGGTGTAGAGTTAGTTGGTATAGAGGTTTAAATACGTGTAGGGTTAGTTGGTAGGGAGGTGAGGTTTTAATGGGTTAGTTGGTAGAGAGGTGAGGTTTTAATGGGTTAGTTGGTAGAGAGGTGAGGTTTTAATGGGTTAGTTGGTAGAGAGGTGAGGTTTTAATGGGTTAGTTGGTAGGGAGGTGAGGTTTTAATGGGTTAGTTGGTAGAGAGGTGAGGTTTTAATGGGTTAGTTGGTAGAGAGGTGAGGTTTTAATGGGTTTAGGGTTTATCACTCTCCAGAGTCCAATAGCTGTTAGCTTTACACCACTCCAGCTGACGCTTGGCATTGCGCATGGTTATCTTAGGCTTGTGTGCGGCTGCTCGGCCTTGGAAACCCATTTCATTAAGTTATTGTGCTGACATTGCTTCCAGAGGCAGTTTGGAACTCTATAGTGAGTGTTGAAACCGAGGACAGACAATTTTTAGGCACTACACGATTCAGCACTCGGTGGTCCCGTTCTGTGAGCTTGTGTGGCCTACCACTTCGTGGCTGAGCCGTTGTTGCTCCTCAAGGTTTCCACTTCACAATAACAGCACTTACAGTTGACTGGTGCAACTCTAGCAGGGCAGAAATTTGACGAACTGACTTGTTGGAAAGGTGGCATCCTATGACGTTGAAAGTCACTGAGCTCTTCAGTACGGGCCATTCTACTGCCAATATTTGTCTATGGAGATTGCATGGCTGTGTGCTCAATTTTATACACCTGTCAGCAACAGAATTAGCCGAATCCACTAATATGAAGGGGTGTCCACATACTGCTGTATATATAGTGTATCTCTATTAGAATCCACTAATATGAAGGGGTGTCCACATACTGCTGTATATATAGTGTATCTCTATTAGAATCCACTAATATGAAGGGGTGTCCACATAATGCTGTATATATAGTGTATCTCTATTAGAATCCACTAATATGAAGGGGTGTCCACATACTGCTGTATATATAGTGTATCTCTATTAGAATCCACTAATATGAAGGGGTGTCCACATACTGCTGTATATATATAGTGTATCTCTATTAGAATCCACTAATATGAAGGGGTGTCCACATACTGCTGTATATATAGTGTATCTCTATTAGAATCCACTAATATGAAGGGGTGTCCACATACTGCTGTATATATATAGTGTATCTCTATTAGAATCCACTAATATGAAGGGGTGTCCACATACTGCTGTATATATAGTGTATCTCTATTAGAATCCACTAATATGAAGGGGTGTCCACATACTGCTGTATATATAGTGTATCTCTATTAGAATCCACTAATATGAAGGGGTGTCCACATACTGCTGTATATATAGTGCATCTCTATTAGAATCCACTAATATGAAGGGGTGTCCACATACTGCTGTATATATAGTGCATCTCTATTAGAATCCACTAATATGAAGGGGTGTCCACATACTGCTGTATATATAGTGTATCTCTATTAGAATCCACTAATATGAAGGGGTGTCCACATACTGCTGTATATATAGTGTATCTCTATTAGAATCCACTAATATGAAGGGGTGTCCACATACTGCTGTATATATAGTGTATCTCTATTAGAATCCACTAATATGAAGGGGTGTCCACATACTGCTGTATATATAGTGTATCTCTATTAGAATCCACTAATATGAAGGGGTGTCCACATACTGCTGTATATATAGTGTATCTCTATTAGAATCCACTAATATGAAGGGGTGTCCACATACTGCTGTATATATAGTGTATCTATCTCTATTAGAATCCACTAATATGAAGGGGTGTCCACATACTGCTGTATATATAGTGTATCTCTATTAGAATCCACTAATATGAAGGGGTGTCCACATACTGCTGTATATACAGTGGGGAAAAAAAGTATTTAGTCAGCCACCAATTGTGCAAGTTCTCCCACTTAAAAAGATGAGAGAGGCCTGTAATTTTCATCATAGGTACACGTCAACTATGACAGACAAAATGAGAAAAACAAATCCAGAAAACCACATTGTAGGACTTTTAATGAATTTATTTGCACATTATGGTGGAAAATAAGTATTTGGTCAATAACAAAAGTTTCTCAATACTTTGTTATATACCCTTTGTTGGCAATGACACAGGTCAAACGTTTTCTGTAAGTCTTCACAAGGTTTTCACACACTGTTGCTGGTATTTTGGCCCATTCCTCCATGCAGATCTCCTATAGAGCAGTGATGTTTTGGGGCTGTCACTGGGCAACACGGACTTTCAACTCCCTCCAAAGATTTTTTATGGGTTTGAGATCTGGAGACTGGCTAGGCCACTCCAGGACCTTGAAATGCTTCTTACGAAGCCACTCCTTCGTTGCCCGGGCGGTGTGTTTGGGATCATTGTCATGCTGAAAGACCCAGCCACGTTTTATCTTCAATGCCCTTGCTGATGGAAGGAGGTTTTCACTCAAAATCTCACGATACATGGCCCCATTCATTCTTTCCTTTACACGGATCAGTCGTCCTGGTCCTTTTGCAGAAAAACAGCCCCAAAGCATGATGTTTCCACCCCCATGCTTCACAGTAGGTATGGTGTTCTTTGGATGCAACTCAGCATTCTTTGTCCTCCAAACACGACGAGTTGAGTTTTTACCAAAAAGTTCTATTTTGGTTTCATCTGACCATATGACATTCTCCCAATCCTCTTCTGGATCATCCAAATGCACTCTAGCAAACTTCAGACGGGCCTGGACATGTACTGGCTTAAGCAGGGGGACACGTCTGGCACTGCAGGATTTGAGTCCCTGGCGGCGTAGTGTGTTACTGATGGTAGGCTTTGTTACTTTGGTCCCAGCTCTCTGCAGGTCATTCACTAGGTCCCCCCGTGTGGTTCTGGGATTTTTGCTCACCGTTCTTGTGATCATTTTGACCCCACGGGGTGAGATCTTGCGTGGAGCCCCAGATCGAGGGAGATTATCAGTGGTCTTGTATGTCTTCCATTTCCTAATAATTGCTCCCACAGTTGATTTCTTCAAACCAAGCTGCTTACCTATTGCAGATTCAGTCTTCCCAGCCTGGTGCAGGTCTACAATTTTGTTTCTGGTGTCCTTTGACAGCTCTTTGGTCTTGGCCATAGTGGAGTTTGGAGTGTGACTGTTTGAGGTTGTGGACAGGTGTCTTTTATACTGATAACATGTTCAAACAGGTGCCATTAATACAGGTAACGAGTGGAGGACAGAGGAGCCTATTAAAGAAGAAGTTACAGGTCTGTGAGAGCCAGAAATCTTGCTTGTTTGTAGGTGACCAAATACTTATTTTCCACCATAATTTGCAAATAAATTCATTTAAAACCCTACAATGTGATTTTCTGGATTTTTTTCTCTCAATTTGTCTGTCATAGTTGACGTGTACCTATGATGAAAATTACAGGCCTCTCTCATCTTTTTAAGTGGGAGAACTTGCAAAATTGGTAGCTGACTAAATACTTTTTTCCCCCACTGTATAGTGTATCTCTATTAGAATCCACTAATATGAAGGGGTGTCCACATACTGCTGTATATATAGTGTATCTCTATTAGAATCCACTAATATGAAGGGGTGTCCACATACTGCTGTATATATAGTGTATCTCTATTAGAATCCACTAATATGAAGGGGTGTCCACATACTGCTGTATATATAGTGTATCTCTATTAGAATCCACTAATATGAAGGGGTGTCCACATACTGCTGTATATATAGTGTATCTATCTCTTTTAGAATCCACTAATATGAAGGGGTGTCCACATACTGCTGTATATATAGTGTATCTCTATTAGAATCCACTAATATGAAGGGGTGTCCACATACTGCTGTATATATAGTGTATCTCTATTAGAATCCACTAATATGAAGGGGTGTCCACATACTGCTGTATATATAGTGTATCTCTATTAGAATCCACTAATATGAAGGGGTGTCCACATACTGCTGTATATATAGTGTATCTCTATTAGAATCCACTAATATGAAGGGGTGTCCACATACTGCTGTATATATAGTGTATCTATCTCTATTAGAATCCACTAATATGAAGGGGTGTCCACATACTGCTGTATATATAGTGTATCTCTATTAGAATCCACTAATATGAAGGGGTGTCCACATACTGCTGTATATATAGTGTATCTCTATTAGAATCCACTAATATGAAGGGGTGTCCACATACTGCTGTATATATAGTGTATCTATCTCTATTAGAATCCACTAATATGAAGGGGTGTCCACATACTGCTGTATATATAGTGTATCTATCTCTTTTAGAATCCACTAATATGAAGGGGTGTCCACATACTGCTGTATATATAGTGTATCTCTATTAGAATCCACTAATATGAAGGGGTGTCCACATACTGCTGTATATATAGTGTATCTCTATTATAATCCACTAATATGAAGGGGTGTCCACATACTGCTGTATATATAGTGTATCTCTATTAGAATCCACTAATATGAAGGGGTGTCCACATACTGCTGTATATATAGTGTATCTCTATTAGAATCCACTAATATGAAGGGGTGTCCACATACTGCTGTATATACAGTGGGGAAAAAAAGTATTTAGTCAGCCACCAATTGTGCAAGTTCTCCCACTTAAAAAGATGAGAGAGGCCTGTAATTTTCATCATAGGTACACGTCAACTATGACAGACAAAATGAGAAAAACAAATCCAGAAAACCACATTGTAGGACTTTTAATGAATTTATTTGCACATTATGGTGGAAAATAAGTATTTGGTCAATAACAAAAGTTTCTCAATACTTTGTTATATACCCTTTGTTGGCAATGACACAGGTCAAACGTTTTCTGTAAGTCTTCACAAGGTTTTCACACACTGTTGCTGGTATTTTGGCCCATTCCTCCATGCAGATCTCCTATAGAGCAGTGATGTTTTGGGGCTGTCACTGGGCAACACGGACTTTCAACTCCCTCCAAAGATTTTTTATGGGTTTGAGATCTGGAGACTGGCTAGGCCACTCCAGGACCTTGAAATGCTTCTTACGAAGCCACTCCTTCGTTGCCCGGGCGGTGTGTTTGGGATCATTGTCATGCTGAAAGACCCAGCCACGTTTTATCTTCAATGCCCTTGCTGATGGAAGGAGGTTTTCACTCAAAATCTCACGATACATGGCCCCATTCATTCTTTCCTTTACACGGATCAGTCGTCCTGGTCCTTTTGCAGAAAAACAGCCCCAAAGCATGATGTTTCCACCCCCATGCTTCACAGTAGGTATGGTGTTCTTTGGATGCAACTCAGCATTCTTTGTCCTCCAAACACGACGAGTTGAGTTTTTACCAAAAAGTTCTATTTTGGTTTCATCTGACCATATGACATTCTCCCAATCCTCTTCTGGATCATCCAAATGCACTCTAGCAAACTTCAGACGGGCCTGGACATGTACTGGCTTAAGCAGGGGGACACGTCTCGCACTGCAGGATTTGAGTCCCTGGCGGCGTAGTGTGTTACTGATGGTAGGCTTTGTTACTTTGGTCCCAGCTCTCTGCAGGTCATTCACTAGGTCCCCCTGTGTGGTTCTGGGATTTTTGCTCACCGTTCTTGTGATCATTTTGACCCCACGGGGTGAGATCTTGCGTGGAGCCCCAGATCGAGGGAGATTATCAGTGGTCTTGTATGTCTTCCATTTCCTAATAATTGCTCCCACTGTTGATTTCTTCAAACCAAGCTGCTTACCTATTGCAGATTCAGTCTTCCCAGCCTGGTGCAGGTCTACAATTTTGTTTCTGGTGTCTTTTGACAGCTCTTTGGTCTTGGCCATAGTGGAGTTTGGAGTGTGACTGTTTGAGGTTGTGGACAGGTGTCTTTTATACTGATAACAAGTTCAAACAGGTGCCATTAATACAGGTAACGAGTGGAGGACAGAGGAGCCTCTTAAAGAAGAAGTTACAGGTCTGTGAGAGCCAGAAATCTTGCTTGTTTGTAGGTGACCAAATACTTATTTTCCACCATAATTTGCAAATAAATTCATTAAAAATCCTACAATGTGATTTTCTGGATTTTTTCTTCTCAATTTGTCTGTCATAGTTGACGTGTACCTATGATGAAAATTACAGGCCTCTCTCATATTTTTAAGTGGGAGAACTTGCACAATTGGTGGCTGACTAAATACTTTTTTCCCCCACTGTATATAGTGTATCTCTATTAGAATCCACTAATAATAATAATA
Organism: Coregonus lavaretus; assembly: GCF_964263955.1. Taxonomy (NCBI): domain Eukaryota; kingdom Metazoa; phylum Chordata; class Actinopteri; order Salmoniformes; family Salmonidae; genus Coregonus; species Coregonus lavaretus. The sequence goes on from NW_028159169.1 coordinate 17,112, forward strand.
AGCCATTTAGCAGACGCTTTTATCCAAAGCGACTTACAGTCATGCGTGCATACATTTTTTTTTTGTGTATGGGTGGTCCCGGGGATCGAACCCACTACCTTGGCGTTATAAGCGCCGTGCTCTACCAGCTGAGCTACAGAGGACCACAAATTACAGGCCTCTCTCATATTTTTAAGTGGGAGAACTTGCACAATTGGTGGCTGACTAAATACTTTTTTTTTTGTCCACATACTGCTGTATATATAGTGTATCTCTATTAGAATCCACTAATATGAAGGGGTGTCCACATACTTCTGTATATATAGTGCATCTCTATTAGAATCCACTAATATGAAGGGGTGTCCACATACTGCTGTATATATAGTGCATCTCTATTAGAATCCACTAATATGAAGGGTGTCCACATACTGCTGTATATATAGTGTATCTCTATTAGAATCCACTAATATGAAGGGGTGTCCACATACTGCTGTATATATAGTGCATCTCTATGTTACGCTTTGGTTCAACCCAGCACTCAGAGAAACAAACACGACAAAGGGAGTGGAAGAAACAAAATATTTAATAAAAGTAAAAATTGTCCTAGTCCAAAAACCACTGAAGTAAAGAAACAGAGTGGGCTAGTCGGCTCCGGAGGAAGGAGAGGCTGAGGCAGGCAGGCAGGCAGGCAGACCGACAGGCAGGAAGGCAGGCAGGTTGGGAGGTATGTCCGAAACTAAAGACAAAACAAACGACAGGTTAAGGAGAGTGGAGAGCCAGGCTGAAGACAAAGACAAAATAACTTTACTGGTGAGCCAAGTTACCGCTCTGGTAAGAACAACGATCTGGCGCCGGTGGAGAGCCATGCCCCGGAATTAGTAGTGCAGGATGATTAGAGAATAGGATGCAGCTGCGTAGGCAGGAATCACTGGAAACAACCCGCAGCTGCACAGGAGAGGCAGATCCTGAGCCCGCCCCCTGATCCACTCCAGACACACCCACATAAAGGGGACAAACACACATACAGATACAGACACAGAGGGGACAAAACAAGGAGGAAGGGAAACAGAAAAGGGAGAGACAAGCTGCCCACATAACAGTACCCCCCCCTCAATGGTCGCCACCTGGCGACCCACCAGGTCTGTCAGGGTTGTCGTGATGGAAGTCCGTGATCAACTGAGGATCCAACACAAAACGCTTAGGGACCCAAGACCTCTCCTCTGGTCCATAACCTTCCCAATCGACTAGGTATTGGAGACCCCTACCCCGCCTCCGAGAGTCCAGTAGCCTACTGACGGTGTAGGCCGGATGGTCGTCAATGAGACGAACAGGTGGAGGTGGAACAGCCGGCGGACACAAAAGGCTGGAGGACACAGGTTTCAGTTGGGAGACGTGGAAAGTAGGGTGTATCTTCATGGCTGAAGGCAACTTCAAACGAACCGCAGCGGGGTTAATGATGGACTCCACCACAAACGGACCCAGGTACCGAGGAGACAGCTTGCGTGATTTGGTACGAAGAGGTACGTTCTTAGACGACAGCCAAACCTCTTGACCAGGATGAAACACAGGTGCGGGAGTCCTGCTCCTATCCGCTGTCCTCTTGTTCCTGTCGGTGGTCCGAAGCAACGCTTCCCGAGCATCGCGCCACACTCTCTGGCAGCGGCGGAGGTTCTCCTGAACCGAAGGAACAGCCAATTCCTTCTCCTGAGCAGGAAACAGAGGGGGTTGATAACCCATGGTAACTTCGAAGGGTGAAAGACCAGTGGCAGAGGTGGTGAGGGAGTTGTGGGCGTACTCTATCCAAGGCAGATGTTTGGCCCAGGATGATTGATGTTGAGCAGCCACACAACGAAGGGTTGCTTCGAGGTCTTGATTGGCTCTTTCTGTTTGACCGTTGGTCTGGGGATGAAACCCTGAGGACAGACTAACGGAAGCACCCAAAGCAGAACAGAAAACCTTCCAAACACGGGAAGTAAACTGTGGGCCTCTATCAGATACGATGTCCACAGGTATTCCATGGGGACGGAATACATGTTGGACTAGGAGGTCCGCTGTCTCACTGGCAGACGGTAATTTTGGTAATGCTATATAGTGAACAGATTTAGAGAATCTGTCCACAATGGTAAGTATAGTATCATTACCTTCAGACTTGGGTAGGCCGGTGACAAAATCCATGGCTATGTGGGACCAGGGACGGCTGGGAACTGGGAGGGGTAGCAGCAGCCCCGAAGGGGACTGATGGGAGGCTTTGCCCCGAGCACAGGTTGAACAGGCTGCCACAAAAGCCCGAACGTCAGTTTCCATTGAAGGCCACCAAAAATGTCTCCTAAGCAGCGTCAACGTGCGTCTCATCCCAGGGTGACCAGCAAAACGGGAGGTGTGAATCCACTGCAACACCTGAGACCGGACCGTCTCGGGAACAAAGAGTAGGTTGGGAGGTCCATCACCCGGTCCCGGGTCCGTGGCAAGTGCAGTCTTTACAAGAGACTCGATCTCCCACTGAACAGCCGCCACGACGCATGAGGAAGGCAGGACTGCCTCAGGCTCGCTGGTCTCCGAAGGGTCAGCAAACTGGCGGGACAAAGCATCTGGTTTAACATTTCTTGACCCCGGTCTGTATGTAAGAATAAAGTTAAACCTGCTAAAAAACAGGGCCCATCTGGCTTGGCGTGAGTTGAGTCTCTTATTGGCTTGGATGTAAGCCAAGTTCTTGTGGTCTGTCCAGACCACAAACGGCAGTTCAGCTCCATCCAGCCAGTGCCGCCATTCTTCCAGTGCTAGCTTGACCGCCAGCAGTTCTCGGTTTCCAACGTCGTAATTCCGTTCTGTGGGTGACAATTTTTTGGAGAAAAAAGCACAGGGGTGAAGCTTTTGGTCAGTGGGGGAGCGCTGGGAGAGGACGGCTCCCACACCTGAGCCCGACGCGTCCACCTCCACAACAAACTGCAGAGAGGTATTGGGGTGTATCAACACAGGGGAGGTGGAAAACAGTTCCTTCAAAATCCCTACCGCCTGCTCCGCCTCAGGGGACCACAGAAAAGGGACCTTTGGGGATGTGAGCCTAGTAAGGGGTGCCACCACTTTACTAAAACCCTTAATGAACCTACGGTAGAAGTTAGCAAAGCCCAAAAATCGTTGAAGTTGCTTACGGGTGGTGGGTATGGGCCATTCCGTCACTGCCCGGATCTTCTCGGGGTCCGCCTTCACCTGCCCGCTCTCAATGATGAAACCAAGGAACGATGTAGACTGTTTGTGGAACTCACACTTCTCTGCTTTGACGTAGAGCTTGTTTTCCAAGAGCCGTTGAAGGACTTGACGGACGTGTGACTCATGCTCCTCGGGTGACTTGGAAAAAACAAGAATATCATCCAGGTATACAAAGACAAAACGGTTCAAAAAATCCCTAAGAACATCGTTCACCATAGCTTGGAAAACAGCAGGGGCGTTTGAGAGCCCAAAGGGCATGACCAAATACTCAAAATGTCCCAGTGGAGTGTTGAAAGCGGTCTTCCACTCGTCCCCGGGTTTGATCCGCACAAGATGGTATGCGTTCCGCAGGTCAAGCTTGGAGAAAACTGTGGCGCCATGCAGAGGTTCAAAAGCAGAGTTGATGAGTGGAAGGGGATACTTGTTTTTAACAGTTATGTTGTTTAAACCCCTGAAATCGATACAGGGGCGTAACGACTTGTCCTTCTTTTCCACGAAAAAGAAACCTGCACCCAAAGGAGACGACGAGGGACGGATTATGCCCGAGACCAGAGAATCACCAATGTACTGCTCCATTGCCTCTCTTTCCGGTCGGGACAGATTGTATAAGCGACTAGAGGGCAAGGGAGCACCAGGAAGCAGTTCAATAGGGCAATCATAAGGCCTATGTGGTGGTAGAGACAGAGCCTTGTCCTTACTGAAAACCTCCGCTAAGTCATGGTATTCTTTGGGGACAGATGACAGATCAAGAGGAGCTGAGGGATGAGTTGGGTTACACTTAGTGGGGGGAACCGCTGACCTAAGGCACTCAGAATGGCAGTTAGTGCTCCAACTGAGAATGGTGTGACGTGTCCAATCAATTTGTGGGTTGTGAAGAGCCAACCAGGGGAAGCCAAGGATTAGGGAGGTAGCTGAGCCAGACATAACTCTTAGCTGAATGCTTTCACAATGATTGCCAGAAATCACTAGGGAAACGGGGGTGGTTTGATGAGTTATCTCCGCGAGGAGGCGCCCATCAAGGGCTGTGACCCGAATGGGGGTAGGTAGTGGCTCCAAGGGGATACGAGCTTGTGTAACGAACTGGTGGCTAATAAAGTTGTCTTCTGCACCTGAGTCTGAGAGCTGAGAGTGGCAGGGAATGACTCTGGAAACGTAAGGTTACAGGTACTTGTAATCGGGGAATGATGGGTTCAGGATCTAACTCTGGGCTCGCAAGTAGACCCACCGTTACGAGCGAGCCTTGTCTTTTGGCCGCTTAGGGCATGTAGCCAGAATGTGTGTGGCGTCTCCACAGTACAGGCACTCACCCGCCTGGAGGCGCCGTTGCCGCTTTGCTGGAGGTAGTCGAGCTCGACCCACTTGCATAGGTTCCTCCTCTGTGCTCGGGATGGAATCAGGAACAAGAAGCTGCCGGCTCCGGGGAGGCGAGACTCGAGTGGTTGAAGGCTGGGGAACTCGTCCTCCTAGATGCGGCCGACCGCCTCTCTCCCGACGCCTTTCCCGCAACCGGTTGTCTAGCTTAATGGACAGGGAAACGAGAGAATGTAAATCATGTGGCTCGTCACGAGCAGCCAGTTCATCCTTAATGGCTTCATTCAAACCGTTTAGAAATGCTCCTTGAAGTGCCACATTGTTCCACTTGGAGTCCGCTGCCAAAGTCCAGAACTCAATAGAGTACTCAGCCACACTGTTAGAACCCTGCCTCAAATTAAAAAGTATCTTGGAGGAATTACCCACATGGTCAGGATGGTCAAAAACAGTCTTCAATTTAGCAGAAAAATCAGCGAAAATCAATCCAGTCAAAGTTTGATTTGAGCACACAGCCTCAGCCCAAACCAGAGCTCTCCCTCTTAACAACCCCAGAACATAATGTACCTTAGAGGAATCAGTAGAAAATGACAGTGGTCTCTGCCGAAAAATCAAGTCACACTGAAGCAAAAATCCCCGGCACTTGTCCAATTCTCCATGGAACGGTTCAGGCGACGTGACAGGGGGTTCCCGATGGAACGAAGCCTGCATCATGTCCGAGGAACCAACTTGGGGTGCATCAAACTGGGGGTCAGAGAGAGATGGAGAACTGATAACAGACAAATTAGAGACTTGTGTAGTTAACTGAGTCACCTGGTTCAGCAGTTGATGATTATTTTCCAAAAGAGTCCGAATCAGTTGGTCATGCTGTCCTAGCAACGTTCCTTGAGCCTGGATAGCTTGTTGGAAGCTGTCTTCGTTTGCCCCGTGCTGTCTCTCTGTTGGGTCCATGGCCAGATCGTTCTGTTACGCTTTGGTTCAACCCAGCACTCAGAGAAACAAACACGACAAAGGGAGTGGAAGAAACAAAATATTTAATAAAAGTAAAAATTGTCCTAGTCCAAAAACCACTGAAGTAAAGAAACAGAGTGGGCTAGTCGGCTCCGGAGGAAGGAGAGGCTGAGGCAGGCAGGCAGGCAGGCAGGCAGGCAGACCGACAGGCAGGAAGGCAGGCAGGTTGGGAGGTATGTCCGAAACTAAAGACAAAACAAACGACAGGTTAAGGAGAGTGGAGAGCCAGGCTGAAGACAAAGACAAAATAACTTTACTGGTGAGCCAAGTTACCGCTCTGGTAAGAACAACGATCTGGCGCCGGTGGAGAGCCATGCCCCGGAATTAGTAGTGCAGGATGATTAGAGAATAGGATGCAGCTGCGTAGGCAGGAATCACTGGAAACAACCCGCAGCTGCACAGGAGAGGCAGATCCTGAGCCCGCCCCCTGATCCACTCCAGACACACCCACATAAAGGGGACAAACACACATACAGATACAGACACAGAGGGGACAAAACAAGGAGGAAGGGAAACAGAAAAGGGAGAGACAAGCTGCCCACATAACACTCTATTAGAATCCACTAATATGAAGGGGTGTCCACATACTGCTGTATATATAGTGCATCTCTATTAGAATCCACTAATATGAAGGGGTGTCCACATACTGCTGTATATATAGTGTATCTCTATTAGAATCCACTAATATGAAGGGGTGTCCACATACTGCTGTTTATATAGTGTATCTCTATTAGAATCCACTAATATGAAGGGGTGTCCACATACTGCTGTATATATAGTGTATCTCTATTAGAATCCACTAATATGAAGGGGTGTCCACATACTGCTGTATATATAGTGTATCTCTATTAGAATCCACTAATATGAAGGGGTGTCCACATACTGCTGTATATATAGTGTATCTCTATTAGAATCCACTAATATGAAGGGGTGTCCACATACTGCTGTATATATAGTGTATCTATCTCTATTAGAATCCACTAATATGAAGGGGTGTCCACATACTGCTGTATATATAGTGTATCTCTATTAGAATCCACTAATATGAAGGGGTGTCCACATACTGCTGTATATATAGTGTATCTCTATTAGAATCCACTAATATGAAGGGGTGTCCACATACTGCTGTATATATAGTGTATCTCTATTAGAATCCACTAACATGAAGGGGTGTCCACATACTGCTGTATATATAGTGCATCTCTATTAGAATCCACTAATATGAAAGGGTGTCCACATACTGCTGTATATATAGTGTATCTCTATTAGAATCCACTAATATGAAGGGGTGTCCACATACTGCTGGATATATAGTGTATCTCTATTAGAATCCACTAATATGAAGGGGTGTCCACATACTGCTGTATATATAGTGCATCTCTATTAGAATCCACTAATATGAAGGGGTGTCCACATACTGCTGTATATATAGTGTATCTCTATTAGAATCCACTAATATGAAGGGGTGTCCACATACTGCTGTATATATAGTGTATCTCTATTAGAATCCACTAATATGAAGGGGTGTCCACATACTGCTGTATATATAGTGTATCTCTATTAGAATCCACTAATATGAAGGGGTGTCCACATACTGCTGTATATGTTGTTATTCTGTCTCTCACTGTTCCAATAAACCTACCATTACAATTACAGACTGATCATGTCTTTGTCAGTGGGCAAACGTACAAAATCAGCAGGGGATCAAATACTTCTTTCCCTCACTGTAATCCTTAGTCTTAGGTCAGTTAGGATCACCACTTTATTTTAAGAATGTGAAATGTCAGAATAATAGTAGAGAGAATGATTTATTTCAGCTTTTATTTCTTTCATCACATTCCCAGTGGGTCAGAAGTTTACATACACTCAATTAGTATTTGGTAGCATTGCCTTTAAATTGTTTAACTTGGGTCAAACGTTTCGGGTAGCCTTCCACAAGCTTTCCACAATAAGTTGGGTGAATTGTGGCCCATTCCTCCTGACAGAGCTGGTGTAACTGAGTCAGGTTTGTAGGCCTCCTTGCTTTTAATCATCATTTTCATTATTTTATTTCACTAGTCCTGCATGTTGGAGCTCGAAGCCTAAGAGTTTCACTGTACCCTGTAGTCACACCTGCAACCCTGTACATGTGGCTATTAAACACTGAATCTGAATAACTATCTTCATTTACTCCTGTTATGGCCGGTATGTACATCCAAAAACGATCTAAATACAACATTTACAAGCAACTGAATTTTATTTTTTTTAGCACCTCCATTGTATTGAGCTGTGCATGGCAGTAATGACTGATTTGGAGGTGCCGAATATGATTTTTTTTCAGGTTGCTTGTAAATTTTGATTTTGAACTTTTTTGACCGTAACGCGAGTAAATGAAAATAGTTGCTCAGCGAAACTCGATATTTGGTGATCAACTAATGTATTTTGACATTGTAGCGCTTGCAGTGCTGGTGAATGGGTGTTTAAGTCGGAGCTTTTTGAGGTCTCTACCACGAAGACGTTGGTTCCATGTATCAGTAACGTTCCAGCTGAATGTTTGTCATCAGTAGCTTGTGTCTTTACATTTTCAGTGCTTATGATGTCAGAACTCTACCAGCGTATTGATGCTTGTTTTGTCCAAATGATCAGCGACAAAAAATATCCTCCTCGTTATCCAGTCTGCTGACAGACGCTACGATACCAGTTAAGATACTGTCTGTAGTCTGGTCAGCATTTAGATCCAGTAGCACTCTGCTGATTAGATCACTCCTCCTTCTCCTCCCCCGACCCTCAAGATCAATAACTAACATCCCTCCTCCTCATCTCCTTCTTCTCCTCCCCCGACCCTCAAGATCAATAACATCCCTCCTCCTCCTCCCCCTCTCTTCCTCCTCATCATCATTAAAACAGCTCTTAAAAGATTACATCCACATATTAGCTCTCTCTGTCTCTCTACCAGTGGTTCAGTGTGTAGGGAGAGTCTCTGTAGTTAGCTCTCTCTGTCTCTCTACCCGTGGTTCAGTGTGTAGGGAGAGTCTCTCTGTAGTTAGCCTGGTCTCTAATATGTTGAGTAGCTAGTAGCCTGTCCAGTAGTGGGTTGTTAAAGCCTGTATATCTGACTTGGGGACTTCAGTTGGTCCGTTCTCTGCTTAACCACTGGGCTGGAGGGACAGAAGAGGGGCAAGGACAAGATGGTGGATGTTGTCCTGCTGTGTTTCCTCCAGTCTGCTGCTGCCAGCCTTATCACCGGTGAGTGACACACATAGACACACACACACACACACACACACACACACACACACACACACACCAAATCAAATTGTATTTGTCACATGCGTTGAAAACAACTGGTGTGGACTTTACCATGAAATGCTGAAGCAATGCAGTGTAAAAAAAAAAAGAAGAAAAAAGGAACATTTTTAATAAAATAGTAACACAAGAGGAATAAAATAAAATACACAAGAATGGAGTTATATACAGGAAGTACCAGATCAATGTGGAGCTATATACAGGAAGTACCAGTACCAGATCAATGTGCAGAGGAACGAGGTATTTGAGGTAGATATGTACATGAAGGCAGGGTAAAGTGACTAGGCATCAGGATAGATAATAATAAGGTATTTGAGGTAGATATGGACATGAAGGCAGGGTAAAGTGACTAGGCATCAGGATAGATAATAATAAGGTATTTGAGGTAGATATGTACATGAAGGCAGGGTAAAGTGACTAGGCATCAGGATAGATAATAATAAGGTATTTGAGGTAGATATGGACATGAAGGCAGGGTAAAGTGACTAGGCATCAGGATAGATAATAATAAGGTATTTGAGGTAGATATGTACATGAAGGCAGGGTAAAGTGACTAGGCATCAGGATAGATAATAATAAGGTATTTGAGGTAGATATGTACATGAAGGCAGGGTAAAGTGACTAGGCATCAGGATAGATAATAATAAGGTATTTGAGGTAGATATGTACATGAAGGCAGGGTAAAGTGACTAGGCATCAGGATAGATAATAATAAGGTATTTGAGGTAGATATGTACATGAAGGCAGGGTAAAGTGACTAGGCATCAGGATAGATAATAATAAGGTATTTGAGGTAGATATGTACATGAAGGCAGGGTAAAGTGACTAGGCATCAGGATAGATAATAATAAGGTATATGAGGTAGATATGTACATGAAGGCAGGGTAAAGTGACTAGTCATCAGGATAGATAATAATAAGAGTAAAATAAAGAACAGAGTAGCAGCATATGATGAGTATTAAAGTGTGTGTGTGTGTATGTGTGTGTGTTGTGTCGCTATGCGTGTGTGTGTGGTATGTAGTGTATGTGAATGTGTGTGGGTTTTGTGTGGGAGTGTCAATGTAGTGTGTATATAATGTGTGTATATAGTCTAGTGAGTGTGCGTAGGGTCAGTGCAGATAGTCCGGGTAACCATTAGTTAACTATTTATCAGTCTGGCTATTTAGCAGTCTTATGGCTTGGGTGTAGAAGCTGTCTCGGAGCGTGTTGATCTGAGAGCCGATGCTCCGGTACCGTTTGCCGGACAGAAGCAGTGAACGGTCTATGGCTTGGGTGGCTGGAGTCTTTGGCAATTTTCGGGCCTTCCTCTGACATCGCCTGAAATAGAGGTCCTGGATGGTAAGCCACCCTCTGTAGCGCTTAGCAGTCAAGGGCAGTGCATTTGCCGTACCAAGCGGTGATGCAGCTAGTCAAGATGCTGTGGATGGTGCAGCTGTAGACCTTTTTGATGATCTGAGGGCCCATGACAAATCTTTTCAGCCTTTTGAGGGGGAAGAGGCGTTGTCATGCCCTCGTCACGACCAGGGCCACCCTGTCTCATTGGGGAGGCTAACAGCCTGCTGCCTGGCCTGCACCCTGTCTCATTGGGCTGGCTAACAGCCTGCTGCCTGGCCTGCACCCTGTCTCATTGGGGAGGCTAACAGCCTGCTGCCTGGCCTGCACCCTGTCTCATTGGGGAGGCTAACAGCCTGCTGCCTGGCCTGCACCCTGTCTCATTGTGGAGCTAGAGGAGTTAGAGCCCTGTCTATGTTGATAGATAAGATGAGAGCACCCCTCCAGCTAGGATGGAGTCCATCACTCCTCAGCAGGCCAGGCTTGGTCCTGTAGCACCCCTCCAGCTAGGATGGAGTCCATCACCCCTCAGCAGGCCAGGCTTGGTCCTGTAGCACCCCTCCATCTAGGATGGAGTCCATCACTCCTCAGCAGGCCAGGCTTGGTCCTGTAGCACCCCTCCAGCTAGGATGGAGTCCATCACTCCTCAGCAGGTAGATTTTGGCATTGGCGGGTAAGATGTCTATTTCACCAGCCACGTTGGCGGGTCGTCAGGGCTCCACAGTGCGAGCATTTCACTCTCATTTGTGAGTAAAAATTGTCAAGTATAATCACATTTATAGTAAAATAAATGCTGCAGTAGCTGTTTTCAAAGTATTTTTGCCATTTTGTTTCAACTGGGAAATTAATCGTCAAAGAACTATGAGTCCTATACAGCCAAATCCACCTCGCGCTGCAACAGCACTGCCTGGCTGAGTGAAAGAGCTGAGTGAAAGAGCTGAGTGAAAGAGCCATCTTTAGAAGCGCTGCGCACAGGCATAAAAGTAGGTCTAATTTACTTGAAACAAACGTCTAGTGAAGTGAGACTTGGTCCTTGTGTTTCTATGTCTAGGGTTAAGCTGGGTTGTTTATCTATGTTTGAGTTTCAACTGCTAGAGAAGAGAGGACTCTCCTTCTAGTCAGACCTCAATCTCACAACAATATACCACATTACTTCTTACTAGAAACATTAAAAAGCATGCTCATCCGTTTTTTTGTGTTTTGTTGGTGTATTTTAGCGGGGGGGGAAATTATTTTGTCTGGTAAAAAATCTGAGTGGCTGGTAGATTTTTAAATCTACCTGCCACAGTGGCTGGTGGACCAAAAAGTAAATGTCATGCCCTGGTTTGGACTGTGTGGGTGTGTGGACCATGTTAAGCCCAGCTCTCGACCCACTCCACCACAGCTCCACCCAGCTCTCGACCCACTCCACTACAGCTCCACCCAGCTCTCGACCCACTCCACTACAGCTCCACCCAGCTCTCGACCCACTCCACTACAGCTCCACCCAGCTCTCGACCCACTCCACTACAGCTCCACCCAGCTCTCGACCCACTCCACTACAGCTCCACCCAGCTCTCGACCCACTCCACTACAGCTCCACCCAGCTCTCGACCCACTCCACTACAGCTCCACCCAGCTCTCGACCCACTCCACTACAGCTCCACCCAGCTCTCGACCCACTCCACTACAGCCCCACCCAGCTCTCGACCCACTCCACTACAGCCCCACACCAGGGTTTCCGTTAGCAAAATGTGGTGCTGGACATTTTACCAGCAGCATTTGAGAAATGTTCCGGACCCATATGCATTGGGTGCGTAACCTGATTAAGGCGTTCACCCACGGTGCTCAGAATGACAGAAATCCCATATTGATGATCAATCAATCACATTTATTTATAAAGCCCTTTTTACATCAGCGGATGTCACAAAGTGCTATACAGAAACCCAGCCTAAAACCCCAAACAGCAAGCAATGCAGATGTAGAAGCACGGTGGCTAGGAAAAACTCCTTAGAAAGGCAGGAACCTAGGAAGATATCTAGAGAGGAACCAGGCTCTGAGGGGTGGCCAGTCCTCTACTGGCTGAGCCGGGTGGAGATTATAACAGTACATGGCCATTAAGGCCAGATTGTTCTTCAAGATGTTCAAACGTTCATAGATGACCAGCAGGTTCATTCAGAGGTCGAGACAGCCGGTGCGGTAGAGAGAGAGAGAGAGAGAGACAGTCAAAAACAGCAGGTCCGGGACAAGGTAGCACGTCCGGTGAACGTCCCAGGGTTCCATAGCCGCAGGCAGAACAGTTGAAACTGGAGCAGCAGCACAACCAGGTGGACTGGGGACAGCAAGGAGTCATCAGGCCAGGTAGTCCTGAGGCATGGTCCTAGGGCTCAGGTCCTCCGGGAGGGTGTATTAGAGGAAGCATTTTTAAATTCACACAGGACACCGGATAAGACAGGAGAATAACACCAGATATAACAGACTGACCCTAGCTCCCCGGCACATAGACTATTGCAGCATAGATACTGGAGGCTGAGACTGGGGGGGTCGGGAGACACTGTGGCCCCGTCCGACGATACCCCCGGACAGGGCCAATCAGGCAGGATATAACCCCACCCACTTTGCCAAAGCACAGCCCCCACACCACCAGAGGGATATCAACAGAATACCAACTTACTACCCTGAGACAAGGCTGAGTATAGCCCACCAACCTACTACCCTGAGACAAGGCTGAGTATAGCCCACCAACCTACTACCCTGAGACAAGGCTGAGTATAGCCCACGAAGATCTCCTCCACCGCACGAGCCTGAGGGAGCGACATAGTGACGCACCCCTCCTAGGGACGGCATGGAAAGCACTAGTAAGCCAGTTACTCAGCCCCCGTAATAGGGTCAGAGGCAGAGAATCCCAGAGGAGAGAGGGGAGCCAGCCAGGTGAAAGACAGCAAGGGTGGTTCGTCGCTCCAGTGCCTTTCCGTTCACCTTCACACCCCTGGGCCAGACTACACTCGTAAGAGATGAGTCTTCAGTAAAGACTTAAAGGTCGAGAAATCAGCCCTAGCCTTAACAGGAAGAGGCTAGCACTGGAGTAATATGATCAAATGTTTTGGTTGTAGTCAAGATTCTAGCAGCCATGTTTAGCACTAACTGAAGTTTATTTAGTGCTTTATCCGGGTAGCCGGAGAGTAGAGCCATTGCAGTAGTCTAATCTAGAAGTGACAAAAGCATGGGTTAGCTTTTCTGCATCATTTTTGGAAAAACGTTTCTGATTTTTGCAATGTTACGAAGATGGAAAAAGCTGTCCTTGAAATATTCTTGATATGTTCGTCAAAAGAGAGATCAGTGTCCAGAATAACGCTGAGGTCCTTCACAGTTTTATTTGAGACGACTGTACAACCATCAAGATGAATTGTCAGATCAAACAGCAGATCTCTTTGTTTCTTGGTACCTAGAACCAGCATCTCTGTTTTGTCCGAGTTTAAAGGTAAAACAGATATAGCCACTAGCGTAACCAGGAGGAGAGGCCTCTTTAACACAGTACATTCATCAGGCATCAGGCTTCATCAGGCTTGTATAAAATGGCGCCGTAAGGGATGGCTGCCGTTTTATGGACTCTTAACCAACTGTGCTATTTTGTTTGTTTTTTCGCATTGTTTGAAACGTATTTTGTACATAAATGTTGCTGCTACCGTCTCTTATGACCGAAAAGAGCTTCTGGACATCAGAACAGCTCACCTTGAACTAGACAAATAATTTTTCTTTAATGAGTCGGACGAGAGGGATTTGCTCCAGACACCCGACAGGGCCCTCATCCCCGTCATTCACAGTAGAAAGAAAAGGAGATATCGCGGAAGGAGATCAGGGTGCTTGGTAAGGAGCCGGCGACGAGTGGCTAATTTGCCTTTGCCATCGATACTATTGGCCAATTTACAATCGCTTGATAATAAAGTGGACGACCTACAGGCACGAATATCCTACCAACGGGACATTAAAAACTGTAATATCTTATGTTTCACCGAGTCGTGGCTGAATGATGACATGAATAACATACAGCTGGCGGGTTATACACTGTATCGGCAGGATAGAACAGCAGCCTCTGGTAAGACAAGGGGTGGCGGTCTGTGTATATTTGTAAACAACAGCTGGTGCACGATATCTAAGGAAGTCTCAAGGTTTTGCTCGCCTGAGGTAGAGTATCTTATGATAAGCTGTAGACCACACTATCTACCAAGAGAGTTCTCATCTATATTTTTCATAGCTGTCTATTTACCACCACAAACCGATGCTGGCACTAAGACCGCACTCAACGAGCTGTATAAGGCTATAAGCAAACAAGAAAATGTTCATCCAGAAGCGGCGCTCCTAGTGGCCGGGGACTTTAATGCAGGGAAACTTAAATCCGTTTTACCTAATTTCTCCCCGTGTAGCTCAGTTGGTAGAGCATGGCGCTTGCAATGCCAGGGTTGTGGGTTCGATTCCCACGGGGGGCCAGTATGAAAAAAATAAATGTATGCACTCACTAACTGTAAGTCGCTCTGGATAAGAGCGTCTGCTAAATGACTAAAATGTAATGTAAAATGTAAGAAGTCAGATGTGGAGGTCCTGGGCTGGCGTGGTCTGCGGCTGTGAGGCTTGTTAGATGTACTGGCACATTTTCTAAAACAATGTTGGCTTCTGCTAAATGACTAAAATGTAAATGTAATGTTAAATGTGCAACCAGAGGGAAAATAACTCTAGACCACCTTTACTCCACACACAGAGACGCATTCAAAGCTCCCTCGCCCTCCTTTTGGCAAATCTGACCATAATTCTATCCTCCTGATTCCTGTTTACAAGCAAAAACTAAAGCAGGAAGCACCAGTGACTCGGTTAATAAAAAAGTGGTCAGATGACGCAGATGCTAAGCTACAGGACTGTTTTGCTAGCACAGACTGGAACATGTTCCGGGATTCTTCAGATAGCATTGAGGAGTACACCACATCAGTCACTGGCTTCATCAATAAGTGCATCGATGATGTCGTCCCCACAGTGACCGTATGTACATACCCCAACCAGAAGCCATGGATTACAGGAAACATCCGCACTGAGCTAAAGGGTAGAGCTGCCGCATTCAAGGAGCGGGACTCTAACCCGGACGCTTATAAGAAATCCCGCTATGCCCTCCGACGAACCATCAAACAGGCAAAGCGTCAATACAGGACTAAGATTGAATTGTACTACACCAGCTCCGACGCTCGTCGGATGTGGCAGGGCTTGAAAACTATTACGGACTACAAAGGGAAACCCAGCCACGAGCTGCTCAGTGACACAAGCCTACCAGACGAGCTAAACAACTTCTATGCCGCTTCGAGGCAAGCAACACTGAAACATGCATGAGAGCATCAGCTGTTCCGGACGACTGTGTGGTCATGCTCTCTGTAGCCGATGTGAGTAAGACCTTTAAACAGGTCAACATTCACAAGGCCGCAGGGCCAAACGGATTACCAGGATGTGTACTCAGAGCATGCGCTGACCAACTGGCAAGTGTCTTCACTGACATTTTAAATTTCTCCCTGTCTGAGTCTGTAAAACCAACATGTTTCAAGCAGGCCACCATAGTCCCTGTGCCCAAGAACACTAAGGTAACCTGCCTAAATGACTGTAGCCATGAAGTGCTTTGAAAGGCTGGTCACTGCTCACATCAACACCATTATCCCAGAAACCCTAGACCCACTCCAATTTGCATACTGCCCCAACAGATCCACAGATAATGCAATCTCAATTGCACTCCACACTGCCCTTTCACACCTGGACAAGAGGAACACCTACGTGAGAATGCTATTCATTGACTACAGCTCAGCGTTCAACACCATAGTGCCCTCAAAGCTCATCACTAAGCTAAGGACCCTGGGACTAAACACCTCCCTCTGCAACTGGATCCAGGACTTCCTGACGGGCCGCCCCCAGGTGGTAGGTGTAGGTAACAACACATCCGCCACGCTGATCCTCAACACGGGGGCCCCTCAGGGGTGCGTGCTCAGTCCCCTCCTGTACTCCCTGTTCACTCATGTCTGCATGGCCAGGCACAACTCCAACACCATCATTAATTTGCCGATGACACAACAGTGGTAGGCCTGATCACCGACAACGACGAGACAGCCTATAGGGAGGAGGTCAGAGACCTGGCCGTGTGGTGCCAGGACAACAACCTCTCCCTCAACGTGATCAAGACAAAGGAGATGATTGTGGACTACAGGAAAAAGAAGAGGACTGAGCACGCCCCCATTCTCATCGACGGGGCTGTAGTGGAGCAGGTTGAGATCTTCAAGTTCCTTGGTGTCCACATCACCAACAAACTAACATGGTCCAAGCACACCAAGACAGTCGTGAAGAGGGCACGACAAAACCTATTCCTCCAAAGGAGACTGAAAATATTTGGCATGGGTCCTCAGATCCTCAAAAGGTTCTACAGCTGCACCATCGAGAGCATCCTGACTGGTTGCATCACTGCCTGGTATGGCAACTGCTCGGTCTCCGACCGCAAGGCACTACAGAGGGTAGTGCGTACGGCCCAGTACATCACTGGGGCCAAGCTTCCTGCCATCCAGGACATCTATACCAGGCGGTGTCAGAGGAAGGCCCTAAAAATGGTCAAAGACCCCAGCCACCCTAGTCATAGACTGTTCTCTCTGCTACCGCATGGCAAGCGGTACCGGAGCGCCAAATCTAGGTCCAAAAGGCTTCTACCCCCAAGCCATAAGACTCCTGAACATCTAATCAAATGGCTACCCAGACTATTTGCACTGACCCCCCCACTTTGTTTTTACACTGCTGCTACTCGCTGTCTATTATCTATGCATAGTCACTTTAATAACTTTACCTACATGTACATATTACCCCAATTACCTCGACTAACCGGTGCCCCTGCACATTGACTCGGTACCGGTTCCCCCTGTATATAGCCTCGCTATTGTTATTTTACTGCTGCTCTTTAATTATTTGTTACTTTTAAATTTTTTACATTTTTAGTCATTTAGCAGACGCTCTTATCCAGAGCGACTTACAGGAGCAATTAGGGTTAAGTGCCTTGCTCAAGGGCACATCAACAGATTTTTAACCTAGTCAGCTCGGGGATTAGAACCAGCGACCTTTCGGTTACTGGCACAACGCTCTTAACCACTAAGCTACCTGCCGCCCCGTATTATTTTATATTGTATTTTTTTGTGATTCTTTTTTGTGGTAGCCTACACCTGTTGTATTCGGCGCATGTGACAAATACAATTTGATTTGATGTTTCAGTCAGGCCAATCACATCAAGATTATGATCAGTGATTAGTTCATCGGTCTCAATGGGGAAAGCTGAGCTGACTACCCTGACTGTGCTAGTGGCAGACTCCACTAAGCTGTCAGGCTGGCTAACAGCCTGCTGCCTGGCCTGCACCCTGTCTCATTGGGGAGGCTAACAGCCTGCTGCCTGGCCTGCACCCTGTCTCATTGGGGAGGCTAACAGCCTGCTGCCTGGCCTGCACCCTGTCTCATTGGGGAGGCTAGCAGCCTGCTGCCTGGCCTGCACCCTGTCTCATTGGGGAGGCTAACAGCCTGCTGCCTGGCCTGCACCCTGTCTCATTGGGGAGGCTAACAGCCTGCTGCCTGGCCTGCACCCTGTCTCATTGGGCTGGCTAACAGCCTGCTGCCTGGCCTGCACCCTGTCTCATTGGGGAGGCTAACAGCCTGCTGCCTGGCCTGCACCCTGTCTCATTGGGGAGGCTAACAGCCTGCTGCCTGGCCTGCACCCTGTCTCATTGTGGAGCTAGAGGAGTTAGAGCCCTGTCTATGTTGGTAGATAAGATGAGAGCCCCCCTCCAGCTAGGATGGAGTCCATCACTCCTCAGCAGGCCAGGCTTGGTCCTGTAGCACCCCTCCAGCTAGGATGGAGTCCACCACTCCTCAGCAGGCCAGGCTTGGTCCTGTAACACCCCTCCATCTAGGATGGAGTCCATCACTCCTCAGCAGGCCAGGCTTGGTCCTGTAACACCCCTCCAGCTAGGATGGAGTCCATCACTCCTCAGCAGGCCAGGCTTGGTCCTGTAGCACCCCTCCATCTAGGATGGAGTCCGTCACTCCTCAGCAGGCCAGGCTTGGTCCTGTAACACCCCTCCAGCTAGGATGGGTCCATCACTCCTCAGCAGGCCAGGCTTGGTCCTGTAGCACCCCTCCAGCTAGGATGGAGTCCATCACTCCTCAGCAGGCCAGGCTTGGTCCTGTAACACCCCTCCAGCTAGGATGGAGTCCATCACTCCTCAGCAGGCCAGGCTTGGTCCTGTAGCACCCCTCCAGCTAGGATGGAGTCCGTCACTCCTCAGCAGGCCAGGCTTGGTCCTGTAGCACCCCTCCATCTAGGATGGAGTCCGTCACTCCTCAGCAGGCCAGGCTTGGTCCTGTAGCACCCCTCCATCTAGGATGGAGTCCATCACTCCTCAGCAGGCCAGGCTTGGTCCTGTAGCACCCCTCCAGCTAGGATGGAGTCCATCACTCCTCAGCAGGCCAGGCTTGGTCCTGTTGCACCCCTCCATCTAGGATGGAGTCCATCACTCCTCAGCAGGCCAGGCTTGGTCCTGTAGCACCCCTCCATCTAGGATGGAGTCCATCACTCCTCAGCAGGCCAGGCTTGGTCCTGTAGCACCCCTCCAGCTAGGATGGAGTCCATCACTCCTCAGCAGGCCAGGCTTGGTCCTGTTTGTGGGTGAGTCCCAGAAAGAGGGCCAATTATCTACAAATTCTATCTTTTGGGTGGAGGAGAGACCTGAGAAGGCTCAGACCCATTAACGGGTGGAGGAGAGACCTGAGAAGGCTCAGACCCCGTAACGGGTGGAGGAGAGACCTGAGAAGGCTCAGACCCCGTAACGGGTGGAGGAGAGACCTGAGAAGGCTCAGACCCCGTAACGGGTGGAGGAGAGACCTGAGAAGGCTCAGACCCCGTAACGGGTGGAGGAGAGACCTGAGAAGGCTCAGACCCCGTAACGGGTGGAGGAGAGACCTGAGAAGGCTCAGACCCCGTAACGGATGGAGGAGAGACCTGAGAAGGCTCAGACCCCGTAACGGGTGGAGGAGAGACCTGAGAAGGCTCAGACCCCGTAACGGGTGGAGGAGAGACCTGAGAAGGCTCAGACCCCGTAACGGGTGGAGGAGAGACCTGAGAAGGCTCAGACCCCGTAACGGGTGGAGGAGAGACCTGAGAAGGCTCAGACCCCGTAACGGATGGAGGAGAGACCTGAGAAGGCTCAGACCCATTAACGGGTGGAGGAGAGACCTGAGAAGTCTCAGACCCCGTAACGGGTGGAGGAGAGACCTGAGAAGGCTCAGACCCCGTAACGGGTGGAGGAGAGACCTGAGAAGGCTCGGGAGAACCGGTTGAAAGTTTCTGTCGGCTGAATGAGCGACACCGGTTGAGTTAGCTATCTAGCTAAGTGGTTAGCGTCTTCCAAAATCAAGCATTCGCTTGGTAACAGCAGAGAATCCCCTCCTGGATCAAGAGCCTTGTTGTCTAATATTAGTTTTTGCATGCAGCAAACTGTGAGTAGCATTTTTGAGTTACTTGTATTGTTTAGGTCAGATACTATAAAATGTTCACAATACGCTCGTTAGCATTTAGTTAGCATTCTCCATGGGTTTTTTCATTAACTTGTTAGCATTGCTAACCTTCGGATTACAGATGATCAATGGGGTTTGAAAACAGCGCCCCTTGTGTTCGGTGCCGGTAGTACTGAATATCCCAGTATGGCACAAGGTCAGTATGAAGGTATGACAATCTGGATACCGCCCAAGCCTAATCTCTCTCATCTACATCAGAATATTGTTGATGTTTATATTGGAAGGCTGTGTAAGTGTGGAGGGAGTTTCATTTAACACATTAACTGCCCCCCCTCTCTCTCTCTCTCCCCCCTCTCTCTCGCGCTCTCTCTCTCCCTCTCTCTCCCCCCTCTCTCTCTCTCTCTCTCTCCCCCCCTCTCTCTCTCTCTCTCTCTCTCTCTCTCTCTCTCTCTCTCTCTCTCTCTCTCTCTCTCTCTCTATCTCTGTCTCTGTCTCTCTCTCTCTCTCTCTCTGTCTCTCTCTCTCTCTGTCTCTCTCTCTCTCTCTCTCTCTCTCTCTCTCTCTCTCTCTCTCTCTCTCTCTCTCTCTCTCTCTCTCTCTCTCTCTCTCTCTCTCTCTCTCTCTCTCTCTCTCTCTCTCTGTGTCTCTCTCTCTCTCTGTCTGTCTTACTGTGTGTTCCTCCAAAGCGGAGGTGTTTGAAGCCAGAGGTGAGCTGCATGGTTGTTTATTAAACAGTATGAATAAAAAATGGCTGGCCCAGTTTAGCTACTTATTACTAGTGTAAATGTCCCCATCGACGTACATAGCAATAGTAACAGTGTGTGTGTGTGTGTGTGTAGGGCAGCGTGTGTGTAGGGTGGATCAGGGCCGGCCCTGCTATAAGCTGGCGTATTTCTCTGATCCTGGACGGCGGCTCAGCTTCCTGGAGGCGAAGCTAGCGTGTCGCCGTGATGGAGGGGAGCTGCTGAGCGTTGAGTCACCGGCCGAGCAGCGAATCATAGAGCAGCTAGTCACGGAGATCCGCCCCTCCGACGGAGACTTCTGGATCGGCCTGCGTCGTAACCATGGTGACACGGAGAACATTGACGACTGTCCCTCACAGTACTACTGGACCGACGGGAGCCACGCCTCCTTCAGGTGGGTCTGCTCTAAGCCACGCCTCCTTCAGGTGGGTCTGCTCTAAGCCACGCCTCCTTCAGGTGGGTCTGCTCTAAGCCACGCCTCCTTCAGGTGGGTCTGCTCTAAGCCACGCCTCCTTCAGGTGGGTCTGCTCTAAGCCACGCCTCATTCAGGTGGGTCTGCTCTAAGCCATGCCTCCTTCAGGTAGGTCTGCTCTAAGCCACGCCTCCTTCAGGTGGGTCTGCTCTAAGCCACGCCTCCTTCATGTAGGTCTGCTCTAAGCCACGCCTCCTCCAGGTAGGTCTGCTCTAAGCCACGCCTCCTTCAGGTGGATCTGCTCTAAGCCACGCCTCCTTCAGGTAGGTCTGCTCTATACCTTTATATTCTACGGAGACTTAATTTATAGATCGGCAGGTAAGGGTGCTCTCGAGCGGCTAGATGTTGTTTACCATTCGGCCATCAGATTTGCCACCAATGCTCCTTATAGGACACATCACTGCACTCTATACTCCTCTGTAAACTGGTCATCTCTGTATACCCGTCGCAAGACCCACTGGTTGATGCTTATTTATAAAACCCTCTTAGGCCTCACTCCCCCCTATCTGAGATACCTACTGCAGCCCTCATCCTCCACATACAACACCCGTTCTGCCAGTCACATTCAGTTAAAGGTCCCCAAAACACACACATCCCTGGGTCGCTCCTCTTTTCAGTTCCCTGCAGCTAGCGACTGGAACGAGCTGCAAAAAACACTCAAACTGGACAGTTTTATCTCCATCTCTTCAAAGACTCAATCATGGACACTCTTACTGCCAGTTGTGGCTGCTTCACGTGATGTATTGTTGTCTCTACCTTCTTGCCCTTTGTGCTGTTGTCTGTGCCCAATAATGTTTGTACCATGTTGTGTTGCTACCATGCTGTTGTCATGTTGTGTTGCTACCATGTTGTTGTCATGTTGTGTTGCTACCATGTTGTTGTCATGTGGTGTTGCTACCATGTTGTTGTCATGTTGTGTTGCTACCATGTTGTTGTCATGTGGTGTTGCTACCATGTTGTTGTCATGTGGTGTTGCTACCATGTTGTTGTCATGTGGTGTTGCTACCATGTTGTTGTCATGTGGTGTTGCTACCATGTTGTTGTCATGTGGTGTTGCTACCATGTTGTTGTCATGTGGTGTTGCTACCATGTTGTTGTCATGTGGTGTTGCTACCATGTTGTTGTCATGTTGTGTTGCTACCATGTTGTTGTCATGTTGTGTTGCTACCATGTTGTTGTCATGTGGTGTTGCTACCATGTTGTTGTCATGTTGTGTTGCTACCATGTTGTTGACATGTTGTGTTGCTACCATGTTGTTGTCATGTTGTGTTGCTACCATGTTGTTGTCATGTTGTGTTGCTACCATGTTGTTGTCATGTGGTGTTGCTACCATGTTGTTGTCATGTTGTGTTGCTACCATGTTGTTGACATGTTGTGTTGCTACCATGTTGTTGTCATGTTGTGTTGCTACCATGTTGTTGCCATGTTGTGTTGCTACCATGTTGTTGTCATGTGGTGTTGCTACCATGTTGTTGTCATGTTGTGTTGCTACCATGTTGTTGTCATGTTGTGTTGCTACCATGTTGTTGTCATGTTGTGTTGCTACCATGTTGTTGTCATGTGTTGTTGCTACCATGTTGTTGTCATGTGGTGTTGCTACCATGTTGTTGTCATGTTGTGTTGCTACCATGTTGTTGTCATGTTGTGTTGCTGCCATGTTGTTGTCATGTGGTGTTGCTACCATGTTGTTGTCATGTTGTGTTGCTACCATGTTGTTGTCATGTGGTGTTGCTACCATGTTGTTGTCATGTGGTGTTGCTACCATGTTGTTGTCATGTGGTGTTGCTACCATGTTGTTGTCATGTGGTGTTGCTACCATGTTGTTGTCATGTGGTGTTGCTACCATGTTGTTGTCATGTGGTGTTGCTACCATGTTGTTGTCATGTGGTGTTGCTACCATGTTGTTGTCATGTTGTGTTGCTACCATGTTGTTGTCATGTTGTGTTGCTACCATGTTGTTGTCATGTGGTGTTGCTACCATGTTGTTGTCATGTTGTGTTGCTACC